>NC_060965.1:5083291-5113291 GCF_910589235.1 Vespa crabro
TAAAGATGAAATCTTCTAAGATGAGAGTGAACGGTGCGGGAAAGGGAGGAGGAAGAACGGACGGGTTAAAGAGGATGTAGCCCCCGCTGGGAGGGGTAGGAAAGGGGGGGGGGAGTGTAGTGGCAGGAATGAAGGTGGGAAGAAGATCTTCATCGATCAAGAATTCTATCTCCTTATCTTGTCGATCAATCATCGTTAACAGTAATTCATTTGGTTGTATCAAGTCACTATAGTGATCACAATAATGATTCATCGATCGATTGGTATAGATCTTAATCATTTCTATTTCTATCTCTTCCTTCCATGCAGCAACGATATCTCTGAATAAAAAAGGAAAGATGTATGTAATAATTTTCATATGATAATAATCGATTTATATAGGATATATTGTTATTGATCATGCGTATTGTAATATATTATATTTACTAGTTTTAATGTTAGTCTTATATATGTGTAATCATAATTATGTATATATTGTGATATATTATTATTATTATTTTAATTATAATATTTATATTTTCTGTAATATGTAAATTAATTATAATATGATCATAATAACACATATGTATGACTTATTATAGTAATAATTATATGTTATATATATATATTATTTTTATATTAAATTTATACACATACATACGCGAGCGCGCGCGCGCACACACACACACGTATCATGAAATAAAATTTATAAAATAATGAAAGACATACTTTGTATCTATTATATTCTTGTAAAGATTCTTGAGATTTCTTTAGCTCGTTCATGACATAATTCGTATCATCCGCTTCCATTTTAGAATTTTTGCTGTCGCCGTACGTGCACACTGTTACTAGGTTCTCATACTCGTCTTTGTCGCTTGTCAGGCATGTCTAAACATTAACGACGTATCATTAAGGTACTTTTCTTTGTATTAAAAGAAAATAAGAATACTTTACTTTGGACTCGTCCGTACAATAACTTCCATTTTCATTACTAATGAATTTCTTTATATGGTGCCAACTAACTGCAATTGGATAAACTAAGAAGAATATAACATTTAAGAGAAACTCTGTTTTTCTGAAAAATAAAAAGAAACCAAAAGAATAATAAATTATTATTATTATTATTATTTTTATTATTATTATTATTATTATTATTATTATTATTATTATTATTATTATTATTATTATTATTATTATTATTATTATTATTATTATTATTATTATTATTATTATTATTATTATTATTATTATTATTATTATTATTATTATTATTATTATTATTATTATTATTATTATTATTATTATTATTATAAGAAAAAAATAGAAAATAATCATTATATACGTACACAGAATGAATTATTTCTCAATCTTGTCAGTTGAGAAAACATTAAAAATATTTCGAATAAAATAATTTTTATTATATGATTACTGCTACAAAAATATATTTTTTTTAAATTATTGTGATTATGTAAAATAAAAAAATAAAAAAAGTAAATAAACAAAATAAAAAAGAAGAACATAATTTGCATAGGAATATATTGCATAGGAAAAAAAAAAGAAAAAAAAAGAAAAGAAAATTAAAGAGATTGAATAATTATTTTCAAAACGACAAAATTTCTATTTTCAACTGGTAAAATTAATTATTGTGATAATTTTATTATTGCGATAAACCTGCTGCAAATCCTGATTGATCTATTTCCTGTATCTGGATGAACTGGAAAACCTGATTCATCAGTAACGATACATCTGCATTTTAAATCATCTTCAAAATATTCGCTCATCTTGGTTGTTTTAAGCAAAGTATCCAATCCCCAACGACTAACTTCAGGAATGTAGATTCCTATGATCCACTTTGATACACCTATAACATTTCTTTATTCTTTTTTATAATTTCACGTTAAACGTTCATTCTTTTATTCGAATAGAACTGCATATACTTTGAATAGATTTATAAATTATTTCTTTTTTTTTTTCGTTTTTTAAAATTATTTCAATTATTCATAACAATCTTAATTAATTGTGATATTATCATATAAAAACAAAAGTTCTATTATGAACTTAATGTAACGAATATAAATATATAAAAAAACATATATATATATATATATATATATATATATAAAATATTATATTGTGAATATGAATAAATAAAAGTGTATATACGTATAAAAAATACAATCGATTTGTAAATATTTAAAATTCTCATTCTCTCTCTCTCTCTCTTTTACAAAAAGAATAAATAAAAATATTTTTCTCTCATATGATCAAAAACATTTTGAAACGTCAAATCGATCTCATTGACATGAGATCTATTATGTAATATTAATATTTTTATTATCCTTTGCGAGAATAAAAATTTTATAAAAATAAGGTGAAACGTTAAAAGAAAAAAATAAAAAACAAAACAAAAAAAAGAAATAAAATATATATATATATATATATGTAATTTTATACACAAGAAAAATGATTCATTTCATTTTCATTTCGTTTGATCTTATCGTTTTCCCTTTCAATTCAATTTCTCACCCATGAAAAGGAGAAGTGCCAATATAGAGAGAAGTAAGAATATAACGTCGAAGAAACTTCCATCGAAGGAAGAAGATTTCATTGGAACGTTTGGTACAGGAGACTGAAATCCAGCTGCGTGATAATGCGTCGTTGACATCGGTCGACAGCCATCAGCTACGGCAACGCAAGCGCAGAGACAGTGCCAAACGCAAAAGCAACGATCCATTCTTCGTACTTTCATTCTTCTCGTAGCCACAGTTTTCCCAAGACGGTCTAACAGCTCCACTGAAAGAGAACATCCATGCTTATCTCTGACTATACTATTCTCTATTGTATACCTTTCGTGTGTGTATATATGTATGTATTTGTATAAGTATCAGATAAAAAAAAGAGAGAGAGAGAGAGAGAGAGAGAGAGAGAGAGAGAGAAATAATACATCAAAGATAGATATACGTGAGCAAAAATAAATCTGCATTAAGAATATTCATGCAAATGTGTGTATATTTTGATAACAAACAAAAAAAAAAGGAAAAGAATAAGAAAAAGAAAAAACGATGAAAGAAAAGAGTAGATAGGAAAAAATACGAAATAAGAATAGATAGAAAAAATACGAAATATAATTGGTTAAAAAAAAAAAAGAAAAACAAACTTGTAACCATTGTGCGTTACATTAGTTTTCATTTTGTGTATGTTTCTTTTTTTTTTTTTTTTTTTTTTATAGTAACCAATATCTGTATCGCTATTATTATTGTTCATATTATTTATATATTACATATGTTTTGTATATTTGTAATAAATATATCTATGTCATTATTATCATCGTGGATATTTTTCATAATTGCAATAAATGTTTTTTCCTATTCTTTTTTTTTTTTTTTTTTTTTTTATATAATTAATTTAAATATCTCGTGTACGAAATGTATGTATAAAAGAATATCAATATCATTGTACGCATCCTTTCGTCTTGCATATATTACAATGAAGTCGCTATATTGATAATAATAATCGTTTAGAAAGATTAGAATTAATAGAGAATGATAATTAATTATTATTACAAATTTAGCATTAAATATATAATATTTAGATCGTTCATAGTATGTAAAAATGAAACGTTTAACAGAATTTATTACAACATAAATGAAAGAATATTAATAACATTTCCATCTAATTCTTTTTTTTTTTTTTTTCCTTTCTTTTTTTTTTTCTTTTCACTTTTTTATTACCGGTACATTCGAATTCATTGAAAGGAAGTTCGCCGTAGAGATCAAAGACTATTCTTCTATTTTGTCGTGGTAAAATTATCTGCACAAGGCCTTTCACGTTCGACCAAGATGCCGGAAGTCCTTGAGGACAGTTAACGATTCTAGGACGATAAATCGACGGTGTTGATCCCACGTTCCGTATCACGATCATTACGATTGTGTGTATTAAAGATGTACTGTCCACGTATATATGAGTTATACGTCCAAATGGCCTAGAAAAATAAAAATATTATTTATTTCGATACTATAAACGGTTCAGCCGGTAAAAATATTTAGAAGAAACAAATTGTATTCATTTTTTTTTTTTTTATTAGAAATATTTAAAATAAATAAATCGTTGTAAAGTGAAAAATTTATCTTTCAGTTATATCACTTTTTGTGTAATAAATTACTTCTGGCGGAATCGAAAACGAAAAAAAAAAAATTATAATTGACATAAATGTGTAATAGTAAAATGTCAATTGTTTTATAACACTGTTAAAAGCTCTATCTATTTGTATAGTATTTGTTGATTCGTCCATTTGTTGATTGGATTATTAAATTGGTTATTTAATATTGGTATTTTTTTAATTAGAAAATAATAAAAAAAAAAAAAGAAAAAAAAAAGGATTGATCTTTTTTATATTGACGTAAGATACATACATGAGTTTATCTTAAAACGTATTTATATTATTTTATGTGCATATATTATATAATAAATGTATAATCGAAACAAATATTTATTATGTTGCTTATATTTATAAGAAATCATTAGTAGAACATTATCATTGACATATATATTTATGATATAATGAATACATAAAATAATATTATTATTATTATAAGATAATAAATGTATCTCCATTTTCAGATAATACATTTATTATATCTTTAAATCGTCAAACAATTATTAACGATAAGATTAATCCAACTTTAATTCACAAATATCTATCAGATAATAGATTTAAAATCTTAAGAGAATAAAACTTGTCATTACTTCTTGAAATTTCTCAAACTTATTACTTTTTTCTTTTTCTTGTATTTACCGACATAATTATGTTCATAAATTTTAACATATATAATATATTATAACGTAATTATGTCATAAGCTTATTTACGAAACAATTAAAATTATTAATTTCATTTATAACAAAGATCAAACGTATGTACGTACATAGTTACTAAAAATTTCAAAGACCAATCTAAATTTGAATCCACAAGTAACAGTATTAATAAAAATCATTGTAAAACTTTCAAAATGAAAATCATTCATGACGATAATAATCGACGATTTCTCGTTGAATCGACTGAAACTATGTAAAATTTCGAACTACCCGAGTGCTCTTGAAGTTCTCGCACATTTTTCGAAGGATTCTCTCAAAGGTTTGAAAAATAGACACGAAGAGGCCACAGGGTGCAACATACATGCATACACCCATCCATACACATAGACACATACACATACACACATACACATATATAAAGAAACGTTTCACGTGTATGATCCGTGAAACGATCGTGCACAGGTCGATCCTCTCGAACTCACCCTGCACTGGCGACGCTATTGTAGTCGTTCCTGACTTCAATGTCGATCGCAGACACGTGCGGGGAATGGTACTCCAGAGCAAGGAACTCGCCGCTTCCGCTTCCGCTCACGTTGTACTTGATGGCCTCTCTCGGCACAGACGCGAAATTGCTCAAGAAGTAACAACCAGCTCGCCCAGCTTCCCGTGCTTCCTGTCGACACACACATGATGTTAAGAGATCGAACGTATAAACCTTCTCTCCCTCTCTTTCTCTCTCTCTTTCTCTCTCTCTTTATCTTTATCTCTCTTTTCTCATTTTCATTTGAAAAGTTAAGACCTTGTAGAACTGTTGTAATTTTATGTTAGAGTAGTTACAAGTTGAGTTTGTCTACATGTTTTTCTACTCTCTTTCTACAAAGTTTAACAATAAGAGTAGAAGTTTTTCTTCAAGCAAGAGAGGAAGAGAGAGTGGGTGGAGGGGGATAAAAAGAGGAATATGGAGAGAGAAAGAGAGAGAAAGAGAGAGAGAGAGAGAGAGAGAGAGAGAGAGAGAGAGAGAGATAGATAGATAGATAGATAGATAGATAGATAGAGAGAGAGAGAGAGAGAAGATTCAAGTACTGATTTGATGAAATGAGTAGCGATTGAAATGAGAAGAGTTGTAAAAGAAATCACTGTGTTTTTAAGATCTACCAGCAAAGTAGGATTTAATAATTTAACGTAGGATATATATAGGAGAGAGAAAGAGAGAGAGAGGGAGAGAGAGAGAGAGAGAGAGAGAAAATACAATAAAATAGAAAAGAATAATATAAAACTGAAATATTAATTTTTCTGAGGACTAACTTAATGTTAATAAGTATAGTATATAAATAATACGTAAATAATGTATTATTATAGTTAAATATACCTTGATATAGATATGTGTTAATATTCTGTCTCTCTCTCTCTCTCTCTCTCTCTCTCTCTCTCTATATATATATATATATATATATATATATATATATATATATATATTAATTAAATTATACATTATTAATAATTCTATATAATATTATATAGTACAATAATAATTATATTATATAATATATTTGAATATAGAATATAAATCATTTTCCAAGTACACTTATTCTTATAAATGACAAATTTTTTGGTAACTTATACATCACATTATTCTCAGAAATAAATCACATTGTCTTTAGAATCTCTTAAACAAAGTTATGTTCTTATTACAAAAGAATATGACTGTTAAGTAATTTAGTTTAGAATGTAAAAGATAAATAGATGTATATGTAGTATGTAATAAAATAGAAAAAAAAAAGTAATATAAAATTAAAATATACATTGAATATTTATGAAAAAAAAAATATATATATATATATAATATATTAATAGGTATAATATAAAGAATATATGAATGATACTTTAATGTTTTATCTCATTTAAATAACAAAATGACAAGTTATAATTATGAGTCTCGAAAACAAATTTAAATTATACCTCTATCGATTATGGCTGCATAAATAATGATATATTAATTCAAGCATTCGGTTGCTTAGTAAAATGTCAAATTACATGTATTATGTAAATTATTCTTATATTCATTATGATTAACGTAACGCCGAATATATTTATCTTTCATTTTTAATATTTCTCATCAAAAGAAAGTATTCTCTTTTTCATTGATCTATTAGAGATCAAAAAGGATTATTTTATATAATAACGTATAAATATGATAAAGACGATATATGTAAATAAAAAAAAAAAAAAGAAAAAGAAAAAGAAAAAAGAAAAAAAAATGTGTATGCTCTTGTATGTACCCTCTGTGTGTGTGCGTGCGCGTATGCATGTGTATATTTGAAAAATATAAAATATTGTCTATCGATAAACTTATCGAACATTTTTACGAGGATAAAGTAATTCAAGATAGGATTGGATTCGATCGGCATTTATCGATTCGAACCTCGACCGAATTCTTAGTTTCGTACTCGCTTCCGTTCGACGCTCAGGGAATATAAATTACTATAGCGAGGAAAGCTTACGCGTTTACTAGATTGCTATACCACGTCGTTATTATACGACGAGCGTAAATGCATACCTGTTTACGTATATGTATGTGTAATTATATGTATGCGTAAAGGTACATCCATATAAGTAGTACATAGTTATTATATGGATAAGAATAATTACATTATAGATACTTGCGTATTCATTTGCACACGATCGTTCCAAATTTGGCCGTTTGATATTCAAATGGTCAAGCCATTGGTATGCTCAAATCGAATGGAATATTACTCAACGTTTTACGTTTGATCAATATACTCGTCAAAGGACTAGTTTAATGAAAAATTTTAATATCCCAGGATGATATTTTGATTAAGGTAAGAGGTGATGTAATAATTTTGGAACATTTTTAATACATACGCAATCTATAAAAGTTATTTAACAAAAAGAAAGAAAAAAAGAAAAAAAACGATCTTTTAGAGAATAATCTATGAGAATGACTTATATATGTATTTGAAAGATCATCACTATATTCTATATGTCTAATTATTTTAATTATAATATATTATAACTGTTATTACGTAGAATATTAATATTCTAATATTAATATATTTAATATCTCCACTCTAATTTAATCATATTGATATTCTCTAAATAAAAAAATATATATATATATATATATATATATATATTATTTATATATACATAAATATATATACATAAGAGAATATTATTATTATGAAATATTATAAATATAATTATTACATAATTCTTATTATTATTTATATTGTTCTAATAATATTTATATATAAATATTATTTTATAAATAATATTAATACAAAGTAAAAAGAGAATAGATCTAATATCATTTAGATCGTTTAGATCAATACGTACCCTGTCATGTTTCCAATAAGATAAAGGTTGATTTTTCAAACAGGTTCCTTCAAGACGTCTACAACGATCCGGTTGTTCAACGAATGCTTTAAATCCCACGCCAACTTTGTCGCATTCGTTTCCATCCTTGCTGATTTCGCTCGCTCTTACAATCAGATATTCTTCAAATGCATCTAAAAATCGAATAAAACATTGATCTTATCGATTTTGATCATAATTTTGCGAATGAAACTACTTGAATTATTGATTGAAATTTCATAGAAAACTTGCATACTCATGAACCTTTAGATTGGCCGATCTTGGAATCTTTTCCCGTAGAAATAGAAGATGGTATCAGCAATCTATCCTTTTTAACATCCAAAGTAGCAGGAAATTGTTTTGATACTTCTCTTGTAGCACGATAAGTTATGGCAAGAGTGTCGTCATTGTTTCTATAACGTCTTGCAAAATTATCTAATCTGAAAATTGGTTATTTGTTATTAACAAAATTATTTAAATATTTTAATATAATAAAATTAGAAAATATTAAAAGTAATAATAATAGAAATGGAAAGTGTACTAATAATCAATCTGTAACAACTAAATTAAAGTGATTAAATTATATGAAAAATATATTTTTAACAAAATTATAATAATCATATATATATATATATATATATATATATATATATATATATATATATATTAGTATATAAAATTTTAACTATCACAATATACTTTCATATAAAAAATTTGTAAATATTATTATATAAAATTTCAATTGTTATTAAACATACAATTATATTAATATAAAAATTATTACGAGATATTATTGTATAAAATAATTATATCGAATTATATTAGGCGGACCGGAAAGTAATGTCGTTTCTGCGCATGTCGATATTTGATTGTGATTAAAAATAAAAATTTGTTAAAAATTTATTCGTTTGAATTTAATTTAAGAAAGCGACATTACTTTCCGGTCCACCTAATATTATTATTAATTAAAATTATTCTATAAAAATAAAATGATGATGAGGGAAAATTTAAAAAAAAAATTAAAAAATTTAAAAATAAAAATATCATTCGAAGTCTCACCTAATCATTGAACGAGTTAAATCCTCCCATCGAGTAGTACCATCAGGTAAACTTCGTTTTTCATATAATTGAAGGGACACAGCTTGGTCTAATATCGGTTCATCCAAGCGATAAACAGAATACCTGGGAATATATCTGATCGATAAGAAGCATTCGGATAGCTATGAAAGGAGAGCTTATCCGAAGTACATATCTTCAGACTAAACTTACCACAGATCACTGAAGCGAAGGCAGTGGGCAGATTCAGAGTATTTCGATTCGTCAATGTCCAACGACTGATCGCGATTCGAACAATCCCGTCCACCACGGACTTGTTTACCATCTGTTTTAGATTGCCTCTGTCCTATCAAATTCGATTTTGATTCTTTATACGTTTCTCCGTTCATTTTCAAGATCTTTGATTTGTCCATTCCAATATTTTCATGAATACTCAACAAATTCCTCTTTGCCAATTTCAAAACCTTCGATTCGTTTATCATCATTCCTTCATTTATTTTCGAAATACTTGACAAATTTTTTTTTATCAATCCCAATATCTCAAATCCATTATCATCTATCTCCATATTTGTTCTTTTTATCTTCGGAACAATCAACGAATTTCTTTTTATTAATTTCAAGATCTCAGAATCATCGATTATCATTTTTCTTTTTACGTTTGAAATACTCAATAAATTTCTTTTCGTCAATCTCCATTTAGTTTTGACCTCCGGTATGTCGAACATATTTTCCTGATTCTTCGCTTTCTTTCTCTTCTTTTTCTTCTTTTTTTTCTTCCTTCGTATACCAGTTAGTTTCTTTATGTCATCGTCATCCATCTTCTTTTTCTTACGTTTTTCTATCTTTGGTTTATGGAGATCTGGAAAATTATCTTTGTCGGTAGATTTGACACGACTAGTTTCCCTTCCTATTACTCTTTTCAAATTCGACGAATCTTCTTCTATCGATGCATCCGATTCAATTACATTTCTAAGAGATTTCGAATCATTTGAATCTCGTGTATCATGTTTTTTCTTCTTCGATACTAATTTAGACTCTTTGGATGCTGAAAATACAAAAAAGAAAAAAGAATTTATTAATTATATTTATCTCTTTATCAATTTTCTTTATACAGGATGTTCGATGTTATCTAATTTAGGAAGAGAAAATCTAAATTTGTTAAAAAAAAAATTTTTACGTTTGTATTTTTAAATGATTAATATTTTAAAACACGATTTTATTGTATCGTTATCAGCAATTTCAGATATCAAGATAAAGAAAGAATTTTTTTATATAAATTTTAACAAGAATTTTTTTCTAAATTCTAAAGGTTCGAACAAACTTTATGTTTATAATTTCAAACGATTAATATTTTTAAACATTTGCTCTTATTACGAATAATTTAATAAAATTTTATATTACTATCAATTGACCCAGTATATTTTTTATAATCCATAAATTATTTCAACAATATTGTTACCATGATTTTTCAAGAGCGATTCCAAATTAGCTTTGCCATTGGACTTGACACGATTCTTCTTTCTTTTCATTTCTCTTTTCACAATTGATGGAGTATCCATCGAAATTTTTGATTTTATTACTTGTCTGGGAAATTTCAAATCGTTTGAATTTCGACCATTGATCTTTCTCTCCTTTTTTTTATCTTTTTCCAAAAAGATTTGTTTGTTGTTTAATAAAAGTGCAGTATTCGTATCGGTATCGTTGGGTACTGAAAGGAATTAAAAAAAAAAAAAAAAAGAAAAAGAAAAAAAAAAGAAAAAAAGAAAACAGGAATTTATTAATTATTTTTATACTTTTTATAAATTCATTAAATATTTCAATTATTTCTTGTAAAATATACAAGGTGTTACCGATCTATTTAATCGATGCAGATTTAATAACTCGTTCTAAATGTTCGAATGAACTTCATATTTATTATTTTAAACGATTAATATTTTTGAAATCATTTGTCATTAACAATTTTGCATAATGATATTTTACACCCAATATATTTTATTATAATATATATATATATATATATATATATATATATATATATATATATATCAATAATGTATATAACAATATTGTTACCATAATTTTTCAATAGCAATTCAGGAAAATGTTGTGGTTGGTTTTGGCGAGGATAAAATAGAAAAGATTTGTCGTTATTCTCGTGACCTCTTAAAAGCGATCGTTTAACAGAACTTTTAGATGATCCGTAGTTCCGTTGCTGTTGTTCCTTCATATCCGAGTTGAAGGAAGTTTGATAATACGGTCCTTTAGAATTCGCCTTTATCGAGGAGAGTAATTTCGAGGTGGAATCCAGAAGAGTATTCCTCCTTGTTTTCTTTTCTTTTATAGCAGAAGATCTCAATTCGACGAGTGGAAAAGTTGAGTTTCCAAGAGTGCCATTCGCCGATGATAACAAAGCCGGTATTATTGATTTCCGTGTATCTGGACCAAGAGTGACGTCTTCATCGAGACGATTTTTTTCTTTTCTTTTTTTTTTTTTTCTTTCATCTCTTTCCTTTTTCAATTCCGATATTTTGTTATACATGATTTTAAAGAGTTCCTTATTTTTCTTTCTGCTTTGTTTTTTTATTTCTTTTTTTTTATTCCTTTTCTCTTTTCCATTTGTTAATATTTATCTTATATATATATTTTTTTTTCGACGAACTTAACAATTAACAACTTTCGAATTTGAACTTTCGAATTCGAACTTTCAAACAGATATCTACTTTATCGACGAAATTAAAAAAAAAAAAGAAGAAAAAAATATTGAATTTATTTCTTTCTTTCTTTATTTATTTAATTATGCTACAAAAGTTTCGTCAATTTTGTACTTATTTAGTCATTATCATCAATAAGGAACTCTTCGTAATAATATCTACAAAAATTGCTTAATGATCGTGATGTTGAAAAAAAAAACAATAAAAGAAAAAAAAGAAAAAAGAAAAAAAGAGAAAATGTTAAAACGAGAAAAATAGAAAAATGTACAAACTTTTCATTCCAAATATTACCTTTATCCTCATCGCTCTTGTCGCATTTAGTTTTAAAATTTGTTAAATTCGATTCGTAGAATGTATCATCATCTGGCACGATAACATGTTTGTAACGCATCTGAGAGGAGTCCCTGATCTGATTTTTCGATTTCGATGAGGCCATATTGCTCGACCGAAGGAATCCTTTTAACTTTTCAATAAAATTCGAAATTGCCAATGCATTTTTTTCACGTACTTTCAAAATTTCTTTTTTCAACATACTCGATGTTTGATTTACCTTCGTAATTATCGTTGTTGTAGTTGAACTAACTTCATTAACTGGAACATTCGTAGAAATAGTCTCATTAGTTTTCATTTCTTTAAGAGTAACTTTCGTTCGGAAACAATTATCTCCCCCAATGGTGGTCGTCGATGTCGTTGTTGTTGTTGTTGTTATTGTTGTTGTTGGTGCTGGTGCTTCTGTTGTTGTTGTTGTTGCTGCTGCTGCTGTTGTTGTTGTTGTTGCTGCTGCTGTTGTTGTTGTTGTTGCTGATGCTGTTGATGCTGTTGTTGCTGTTGTTTTCATTGTTGTCGTTATTGTCGTCGTCGTCGTCGTTTTATTCAAATTCTTTTCTATCGTTTCGGTCGATTTAGTAATCTGTTTGACGAATGTATCAGGCATATCCGTTAGTAATACTTGAATTGGTGGTTGCTTGGACGATGATTCACATTCAGTGATCTTCGAAATTTTCGTAGTCTCGATCGAATATTCCTTTTGATCTTGCGATTTTTCAGTCGATTCAGGCGTAGTAGTATCAACTATTACTGTGAATATTATTGAGGTTGTCAAATCGATATTAGATGTTGTTTTACTATCATTATTAGAATTAGAAATATTAAGAAATGGTAGATACAAATTCGAATTATAAGAATTAGTATTTTTTAAATTATTAGAGGAATTATTTTCCAAGGACGACGACAACGATGGACAAGGTTTCTCCGGTATTATTCTAAAGAACGTGACATTGCCGTAAGTCAATTTCTCGTCGTATCTCGAATCATCTTCTTGATAATTTTCTGCCTCCTTTTTCTCCCTAGTCAAATTGATCTCTCTCGAAAGTTCAGGATTATCATCATCCGAATAATCCGAATAATAATTATCGTTTTCTTCCTCGATCGATGATACAGAATTTTCATTGAAAATTGCATTTTTTGGATCAAATATAAAAAGTTTTTGATCAGGCTTACCCTGATCGTTAGGAAGTCTTTCGAGTTTATAACCGTCATCGTCAAAATTATTTTTTGATTCCAACGAAGAATATATATTGTTATTATTTCGTTCATAAAATTTTTGATCGTTGTCGTTGTTGATTAAAAATTGATCCGTTCTATCGTTGTCCTTAAATAACACGTTAGATTCGATATTGAACGGTGAATCTTTTCGATCATTGATCTCATTCAAATTAGAATTTTGCTCATTGAAATAACTATCATTGTTTATCATATCTACGTCCGATTCGACGTCAGGTACAGCAACGAAAGCAATTGATATTGGACGTCCATTAATACCACCTTCGACGTGAATATTACCATTAACAGAAATATCAATGTCTTCGTTTTTTTGATCATTAACATCATATCCTATTTGTTTCGGATCGATCGAATCATTTTCCAAAGTTTCGAAAGAGGATCTTGATTGTGTCGAACGAGATTGATCGTTGTATCTTAAATTATTTTCTGTTTGATATATTCGATTATTATTTTCCAACGAGGATATCTGATCTTCGTACTTTTGATTTTGATTTAAAGTTAATTCGTCGTTAGAATTATCCGAATTAAAATCAAAATTCTTTCGTATTTTTCTAACGTCGTTTAATCTTTCAGGATTATAATTCAGATAATAATCGCGTTTCGAATAAATCGGAAGATCAATGACATTTTTCTTAACAACCTTTAACTCGTCATTGTAATTTTTATTTCTATTCAATTTAGAATGTGAATTGCTACGATTCGCTATCACCCTGGCCATATGTTTAATATATTTGTCAGCATTCATAATGCTTTTATGATTATTGGAACTCTCGTATAATTCATCGTTCATAGAAATTCTTTGTTTCGACGAAGTAATAGTATTTAGATCGATCATTTCATTTAAACGATCATCGCGATCCTCATTCTCCCTCCCAAGAGTGGTTTGTTGATAATTATAATCTTCGTATTCAAAACTTTGTGGTTCGTCATATTCTAAGGAATGTTTCATGCCACGTAAATTATTGTTCGAACGATCGATCGATAATAATCGTCTTATAGATCGTCGACGATCGTGCGAATATTTATCATCAATATCGTCGTAATCGTCTTTGTTGTCTTTGTCGTCGTTATCAAAATTATAATCATAAAATATAATGTCGTTGGTACTTCTACGATCATTCTTAATATTTTTATTCAATAATTTATTATTGTCATATATTAAATTATTTCGACGAAGATCACGAATGATATTGTTTCGTTCATTTATAAATATTTTACTTTTATCGGGCGTTTCATAAATTAACGCCAAGTTTCTACCACCTGACGAATTTATCTTCTTTAAGGCGATCTTAGCATCGTCTAGATCGAGATAAGGGACAACATTTCTTCTTGGATTACCAACGGTCGTACTATTTAAACGAGAACGACTTATAATCAGATCAGAGATTTGCCTCGCTTTCCAGGCACTCGGTTGAACGTTTGTACGATATCTGGATTCTTGAGCTCTCTCCGTGGACTTCTCCACTCCATTTACCGGATTCAACGAGAAAGAGGATTTATTTGAAGGTATTACTTTGTTTAAGGGAAGTCTATTGTCTTTAAACTTCTCAACATTAGTATTTGAAAACTTTACTATTGGAATATTAACAATTACGATTTTTTTCCTAATATCATTTATACATTTCTTTCCGTTCGTCATATCTTCGGAAACATTCGACTTCATCATTTTATCGTTGCTTTTGTTATTATTATTATTATTATTATTATTATTTTGAATTTCAATATTTTTTAATGTTTCATTAGGTAAATGTTTCAATTGGTCCAAAGTCTCCTCTTTCAAAACTTTCTTTATTCGATCAAATTTCTCTTCGATAGTTTTATCGATATTATTATCATGAGAATTTTCCTTCTTTAAAAATGGATTGTCCGTGGAATTGATATCTATAGCCGAATTGAAATATTTATCATCGACATGATCGAACGATTCATCTAAAAATATTTGAATCATATTTCGCGTATCGTTTTTAACATCAGACGTATTAAAAGGTATTTCTGTCAAATATTTTTCGTCGTTCATCGACGCGATAGATTTCTTCGATAGAAAATTATTTTTCTTCATATGAAAATTATTATTCTTTCGACAAATACCTATTCGTTTATCTTTCAATTTATTTCGATAAATTTTCTTAGATCTATCAAAACGCTTTGATGATCTTTTATATCTATCAATCAATATCGTAATATTACTATGTTTTTGTGCAAATATAAATAATTTATCCTTATCCTTTATACTTCCTTCGTTGTTAGAACTATTATATTGTTTATTAACGATCGTTGGATTATCGTCAAAGTTATAATTTATCACGTTAATATTTTTATTCGGATTAATCGATATATCCTCGTCCGTTGTCAAGAGGCTCGTTAAAAGTGCAAACACGTAGTTTTCATAGGAATTAAACGAAGAGTTCGCAGACTTGTTAACGGTTGAGTTGGATGAAAGGACCGAGAGAACATTATTAGTCTTTGATTTGTTCGATATCGACGTCGACGTCGTTGTCGTAGTCGTCGTCGTAGTCGTAGTCGTTGTCGTCGTCGTAGTCATCGTCGTCGTCGTCGTCGTCGTCGTTTTCATTTTCGTTTTCGTCGTTTTAGCGATACTACTAATCGAAACATTCTCTGTAGTAAAGTACCCAGTGAATTTCATTTTCCTCGGAACTTCAATATCGCGCGATTGATCTTCATAAATCTTCTTGAAAGTTCGAAACGATCGTCTTGGAAACTGCTTCAATCTCGAAGAAGCAAGCAAACACGTAGACCTCCTGGAATTTGATTTCCCTTCATCTTCCTTTTTCTTTTTTCTCATTTCATCGTCATTTTTTCTTAAATCGAAACAATCCTTCGTCCCTTTACCATTTGTTCGCATATACATAGGATTTTCTATAGTCGAATGCATTGAGAATCCATTCGTTTTCATTTCGATGTTATTGTCAACGAATTCATTTCTTTTCGAATTTTTATATATATATCGTGTCAATTCTACATTTCTCGTACTACGATTCGTCCTTTTATCTTTTCTCATTTTCTTAAGAGCATCGTATGCCTTTTCCAATTCGGTCAGTTCGTCCATTAAATTTTTACGTTCGCTTTTGCCGATGTCGTCGATACGATCCTCGTAATTTTTCGAATTTAAAGTACCCGAGACTATAATACGAGATTCGTCGACGAAATTTTTCGAATTAATTGACGCTCTATTATAACTCTCATTTAAATTCCTTGATTCTCTTATCGCTTGATCTTTAATGCTATCGATATACGGCTCGATTTTTCCTTTGCTTTGCATGTTCGGAGAAAATAAAATAGTTCTTATTAATGCCGATGTCGTGTCCTCGATATTCTCATTTTTAATCAGATCTGATTTTATTGTTAGCTTATTTTTCGATCTATTTTTATCTTCGTTTCTTTCATAAATATCTACATTATCGACATTGATATCCGTATTATTTGCGATTATATTTTTATTATCGACATTAATATCTTTCTTACCGACATTGATTTGTTCATTATCAATGTTGTTACCTTCATTATCGACACTCGATACATTATTACCGACATTATTCTGTTTCAATCGTCTACTGCTGTATATCAAATGACCTTCCTTCATTCTTTCCGTTTTATCGATACGTGCAACAGCTGATAATTTGGAATCATTGAAGGATTGTTCGTATGCATTACGAAACGTCGTCGACCTGTTGCTCGATCTATTTACACTCCTTTTGTCTTTCGTCTCTATCTTCGAAGAAAAATTTCCAACTGATTCGTTCAGTTCTTTTCTCGTCTGACGCGATGCATTCGCTTTGGAATGGCACGAACAACAGAATCCCTACAATCGAGAAGATAGATTAAATTTTTCAGAATTTTATAATGAATTAATTTAAATTTGATAATTGAAAATTTTATTATTTCGCGCTCAGTATCTATCATTTTTTATTTCTTCTATATAATGGATTACTTTTATGAAATTTTTAAATAAACAAATGATAAAATCATTTAAATACGTTTTCCATTTTTCAGGAATTTTTTTTTGTTAGTTTCTAATGGCAATAAAGTATTATTATTATTATTATTACTATTACTATTATTATTATTATTATTATTATTATTATTATTATTATTATTATTATTATTATTATTATATTGCATAGAGTGTTCTTATATATTTTTATATTATTATATAAAAAATGTATGTATCTTTATATTATTGCAATTAACATTAATCTTAATACTTTGGACATTAGAACTTTGGACACTAGAAATATAAAATTTATAATCTGATATTTTACTATTTTCAAAAGTTTAACCAATAATACCAGTATTACAATTAATTATGTAATATTTAATTAATTAAATCTGATTTATGGATTCTTACCTGACTAAAAGGAACAAGATTTCCATTTTCATATATAAGACCACATGTAGGATTTTCTATACCATCGTTACATCCCGTATAATTAACATGTTGATTGTTAATAATCTGCTCCTTTGCTTCGGCATTGACAATCTTTTATTGTAAAAAAAAAAAAAAAACATAAAGAAAGAAAAAAAAATAAAGAAAAAAAAGAAAATATAGATTCTCCATCGTTTGATTGTAAATTTAAAAATCACAAATTATCTTTACGATTTCATTGTAAATCCAAAAAATTTATATATTATCATTACGATCATATACTATTGAAAAATCATAAATAATCTTTCTTTCCTTTTCCTAAATTATCGACGAAATCGTCTACGTTATTGAAATAATTTTTATTAATTCGTTAAGATCAAATAACTAATTAATTTAATATAATTGAACAAAGTTTCTTTTAATTAACAAAAACCAATTATTATTATTATTATTATTATTATTATTATTATTATTATTATCCTTACCTTTTCAAATTTCAAGCCGTACAATTGTAATACCGACTCCTGGCGAACTTTAATAACATAAGGATTCTGCAAACGTGATTTCTGCATTGTAATCGGATCTAAAGCATGACTGACTACTATGTATTCTTCCTCTGTTCTAGTCTGACATAATTAAAAATTTTTTATCCTTTACTATGATACGAATGAACGAACATCATCGTAACATTTTCTTGTATCAAATCAATATAATGGAAATTTTAACAAGTTACGCAAAACAATTTATTTATAATGGAACAAAAAAAAGAAAGAAAAAAAAGAAAGAAAAAAAGAAGATATATATATATATATATATATATATATATATATTCATCAATGATACAAATAAATAAATACCTTTCCAATGTTATTTAATTTCAACGTTATGATCAACTTTCGACGACAATTATGTATTTGTTCACGATCTGACGATGTCTCGAAATTCTCATAGAACGTTTCATTTTTATTAATATAATTCATTCCTGCACGTTCATCGAATCTATATCGTAAATATATGGAAGACAAAAAAAAACGAAAAAATAGAAATCAAAAAATCTTTTTTTTTATTTCATTATACGAATCAAACTATCGTTATATATAATAATTATCTTACATTTCTTCGGATGGTTCAGAACAACGAACTAAAATCGCTCTGATCTCGATCGACGGTTCTCGATCAATTGGAAATCTTCGTTGATATTGAATAGTTTGATCATAAAATTCTCGCTTAGATACACGAAATTGACAATCAGGATTTTCGGATGGATGTAAATATGGAAATTGATGATCATCGATCGACGATCCATACGTAGAAAATTGTAACAACGTAGTGTATGGACTTAATAAATTAACGATCACCTATATTATATAAAAATAATGAATTTGAAATGATGAATTTAATATGACGTTAATAAATATTTAAAATATATCGTATCCATTATATGTACGTTAAACATAAAATGGAATAATTCTTTTTTTCCTTTATTTATTTTTAATATATATATATATATATATATATATATATATATATATATGTATGTATATATAAATAATATATTTAATATATCTATTAATAAATCTTACCTGTGTCATTATCCAGATAATCCTAAACGAGCATTGAATTGGCCTAGGTGGCATTGTAAAATATCAGGTGGTACGTTTCGATCGATTATCGAATTCATTTCCAAAATGAAACGTTAACTCGACAAATCTGTCGAGAGTTATTATTATCAATCAAAGAAATATTGAACATATGAGTGTTCGTTCCGTTAGAAATATCTTTGAGTTATAAGAGGTTATGACGAATTATCCAAATTTATTTTTATACTTGCAGATGTTCACTATTGTTGTTCCAAAAATATGCAGTATATATTATATATATATATATATATATATATATAAAAAAATGATTTTTTTCTTCCTTTCTTTCTTTTTTTTTTCTTTTTTTTTTTTTTTTTAACGAAGAAAATTATCCCAAGATATGAATCTTGATTACCGTTCTTTTTACTTTTCTTTTTTTTTTTTTATTTTTCCCCACAGAAAAAACTCACTTTCGTCTCGGACAGTTCGTCGTGATAGATATTCTTTTGGGAATCTCGTTTCGATAATCGAAATTAATATCGTTATGGATTTTAATCGAATGTTTCTTATATTCGTACTTAGACGGTGCGTCAATTTCACTTAGGGTGTTTTTTTTTTAAAAAATAAACAGCGCCAAATTTGAAATAACATAATTCAAACATCTTTATAACATATTATCTTTCATATATATATATATATATATATATATATATATATATATATATATATATATATATATGATCTTTTTTAATTGCATTTATATTCAAATAATTGTTTATATCATTGATTATTATTTTAACAAATAAATTAATTACATTATTTGTTATAACTAATAAGCTAATTATTTTATTCCTTTTTTTTTTCCTTTTTTAAATAAAAAAAAAATATTAATCGATATAAGAATATTATATTAATCATATCATATTGATATTAAGTAACCTCTAATCATTTAATTAAACTTGCAGTTCAAATAATAAAATGAAATATTATCACATTTATATTATATATGAAAATATAAAAAAAAAAGAAAAAGAAAAATCATCATACGTCAATGATGTATTGAATGATATTTTGTGAAAAACACTAATATATAAATCATATTTATTTGCATCATGAGTTATCAGCCATTTATCTTTACAACGGTGTTTCAGTAATGCGAAAACATGCTTACGATTTGAAGGTTATGTTTGAAGTGTGGGCCGAATCCCGTGCACGAAAACGAGTTCTACGTATGTTTAAAGACGATCGAAATACTAATGTGTCTCCTATTTATATATATTTATATATATATATATATATATAATTTCTTTTTTATTCTTTTTAATTGATTTTATTTCTTTTTTTCTTTTTTTTTTTTTTGAAATTCATTCCTGAACTCGTCGCACGACGATCGGACCGTCGAATTTATTTAATAAGGAATGCTTAAGAATATCACAGATCGCGATTCTTGCGTCAAAGCGCCAAAAAGTCGCAAAGACACGATTATTTCAAGATAATATACGAGCTTCGCTTCTTTTTCATTTCTAATTTGAATTCTGGCAGAAAAAATTATCGAAGGAATATTCTCTCTCTCTTTCTCTCGCACTCTCTCTCTCTTTCTCTCGCACTCTCTCTCCCTCTCTCTCTCTGTCTTATCTCGAAAGATAAATTTTTATTTACCTGCCCACACGATTTAAATGAATCTTTTATTATTATATCAGCAATCGCATAATCTAATGAGCCAAGAACATAAAAGCATGATCAATTTCACAATAGCTATAATGATTGATTGATTGATTGATTGATTATTTATGAACGTAGAGGTACACCATCTTTCAGATAATCGATTAAGTATTTTAATAATATGACGTGTAACATCTTATTGAATTCTATATTTTTTTTTGCTTATGAAAGTGTACGACTTATTATTTATTTTGTTTTTATCTATGCACCAAGTGCTCAAGAAATATTATTGTTAAGAAGCCTAATCCTGTTTTTTTTTCCCCTCTTAATATACATATTATATATATATATATATATATATATATATATATATATATATATAAAGTATGATAGTATAAATTTATATATTCTTTTGAGATAGACAGTTTTAATAAAGATTCTAATTATTCTACAGATTTTATTGTTAGATACGTGTAAATAAGCATGTATAAAAGATAATAGATAAAAAATGAATTAATTATCCATGTATTATGGAAAATACTTTTGATAATTTCTGTATTGATGATTTTCTTTGAAAAAAAAATTCCATATGTTTTCTTCGAAGGATTCAAATAATTTGATGCCTTTCTATATTGTAGATTCATAATAATCGAACGAATATTTTATCATTAGATAACTTTAATAGCTTTTTCATTTTCTTTCAAATTATTTCAAAATGATTTAATCGTTTTTTTTTTCTTTTTTTTTCTTTTTTCTTTTTTTTTTTTTTTGTAAGATTGTGCACCTCTAAGTTCATTATCATGAGATATCATAAAATGTTTACAACTATCATAAAATGTTTTCTTAACTATAATAAATATATAAATCAAGAAGTAAATATTTTAATGCTTTACACAGTACGTATTATTTACACAATTGATTGTGGACTAATGAAAACGAAGACAATCGGTGCTAGAAAAGAATTAAATTACTTATAATTCCCTTATAATATCATACCTAACAGATCTATGGTCTTCAAATCTATGATTAAACATGAAATAATTATATCTGAGGATAACTTGTCGACGGCATTAATGATATACGATCACTTTTAAAATCTCTCAAGAATTCATTTGTAGCAATTGCTTTTGCGCAAACGAAAATGCTTGACTCTTTACATGTCAGTGTTTTCCAAACTATTAGAATATAATTATAATGGATTATTGATAATATCAAATTATTAATAAATATATACAAATTTTTTAATTCTAAATAAAATTTCATCGAGATTATCTGACTTTAAATTATATTTTATAAAATATAATCCTTTTAAAATAAATCTTGTTGTATATATAATATAATTTTTATATAATAATTATCATTATATTTTACGTAAAATATAATTCTTACGGAATTATAATTATAAGCTTGGAAAACATTGTCTTACGCAACTATTTTCTCAATTATACTTAATATGGCTTAGATTATTTTCTAATTGAATTTGTTGATTCCCAATTAGAATGATCATTCTTTCATACCTACAAAATTGCAATCTGAACAAACAAATTAGCTTCTAAATTTTGTCATCTTTTCTTGCGCGTTAACAATATATACACATACACACTTTCCTTTTTGTAGATACATACTGTCATCTCCTTCCTCTTTCTTTCTCTCTCTTTCTCTCTTTTTCTTTTTCTCTTTCTCTTTTTCACGTTTTTTTATTTCATACCTCTCTTATCATCATTAAATTTTATTGCTTTCACTATTATAACCTAAAATCCTAAAGCGCCTTAAATAGAGAAATAACATCGATGGCATTTTAAAACAGCCTTTAATACGACAAAAAATGTATTGCCGTTTGTTACATACTAAATAAGCTTATCGATCCATCGTATCGATCGTTCCATCGATCTTTGAGAATTTCATCAAAGAATATTCTCTTTTATGCTTATCGGCTGAAACAATTAAAATATGTGTATAATATTTGTCAGATTATAATTCCATTTAAAGGAGTTAGATATTAAATTCATATAAGAAGAAAGCACAACATTTTAGCGGGAAATTTAAAAATAAGAATATTCGAAGTTGGAACACAATTAAAGCACGATTATAATACGTATGATACTCGAAATTGATTTTAAATAATTAAAAATTTTATTTTTATTATTTAATCCTTATTCTTATTATTATTATCATCATCATCATCATCATTATTATTATTATTATTATTATTATTATTATTATTATTATTATTATTATTATTATTATTATTATTATTATTATTATTATTATTATCATCACTTTTGTCAATTAATTGTTTAATGTTACATAATGGAAACAATACTCACCCTGAATCGATGGATTTCAACGAAGAAACAATTTTTGACGATTCTCAAAAGTATCAAAAAAAAAAAAAAAAAAAAAAGACAAACTACGTTTCGTCAAAAAAAAAAGCTTTTCTCCTCAAAAGCTTTTGTTTTCTTATCTTTTTTTTGTCTTGTGATTCGTTTCTTTTCTTTTTTCTTTTTTTTTTTTTAAATTCTTATACCAAACGACGTGAGTCTCTCTCGAAAAAAAAAGGCGCGCTTCGTTGAGCCGAGTCCATACAGCTGACATAATCTCATAATTATCATGGTGTCCGACCGTTCTCATTGCCCTATTGTCACCAAGTAGTGCATTTACTCACAGGATTCATTTTAGATCCAATCGGACAACGAAATGCATCCGCAAATGCTTGTGAGTTCATCATTATACCATTGACCCTGAAAATAATATTATAAAATAAATTAATATTAATGAAATAATAAATTTAATTAATCGAATATTTAACGAGTTATTTTTTCCTTTTTTTTTTTTGTAAACTAATATTTCTCTTGTGCTTGAATAAAAATTATATGACAATATGTGGATATTACTTTTTTTTTTTTTTTTTTTTTTTTAATTAATATTTAAATCATAATATTATATTATATTATAGAATATTAGATCAGTATAGAATAAGTTGTCAAATTGAAATCTGTAATATTCTACATTTAAATAAATAAATAAAAAAATACTGTAATCGATATATTTTAGTGATAACTCTGTCTGAAAAAAAAAAGAAAAATAGAAAGTACCTTTCAGGTTGAGGAGTATGATAATCAAGTTCAACAGAGAGGATATAGGCCTCGGCAGTCATGTTAGAACAATAAGTCTGTAAAAAAAAAAAAACAGGATTCATATAAATTTCAACTTTCTAATTTTTTTTTAATATCAATCAACGAACCTGGGCGGCGCTTATGAAAAAAAGTTGGCTAGATCGAAGTCCTTCCAAGCCAGGAAGACTTCGATCTTTTCCGTTGGTTAATGAATGCCAAGTTTTATGAGATATTTGCAAGGCCCCTATATCAGCAACATTTTCATTCCTCGTTACATTCCAATCAAACTAGAAAAAAAGAAAAAAACAAATTTTTTTCTCTATTTTTATTTATGCGATTGCTAGCTAATGCAAAAATACATAAATATTAACATATTATATACATATATATATATATGTATATATTTATTAAATATTAATAATAATTAATAATATTTTTTATTATAAATAAAAATATTATAAAAAAATATTATAAATAAAAATAATAAGTGTATATATATATGTATATATAGTGTGTAACATAAATAATAATTCTATCTTATGATTGTATAATAATATTAACTTTTTACATTTTAAAAAATTGTTCATACAATTTTTATTATTTATTATTTATTATTTTATTATTTATTTATTTTAACATAATCTACTGAATTGTATTACTAAAAATAAAAAAGAATGGACAAATTTTAAATGTAACATGTGATCCATATAATATTATATTCATATTGGAAAAAAATTCTAGTGCCTATATTCAGTTTCCTATTTTACATAAAACAAAGAAAACTGTAAAACATCGATACCTGAACGGCAACATCGTTTCCATAAAACTGAACTTTCCGCCAAAAACTTCTTGCATAAAGCTTAGCAACACACTCGATTCTAGCCTCGAGCCGTTTCCAAGATTCTGTGGTGATCCATAACCATTGATCGACGTTTAGATCAGGATCGAGAGGTAAGCGACGACGATGGAGATCGAAGGCATGAAGTATTTCATGGGCGACTACTGATCCAAGAGTTGCGTGAACAGCATAAGCTGGACCACCATCCCAAGACCATGCCCAGGAAGTCATCATGGCCAAAGGTATTCCTTGAATAAACAAAAATAAAATCGACATTTTATAATAGATCCTTCTTTTTTTTTTCTTTTCCTTTTTTTGTTTTTTAAATCGATTAATATAGCGATAATAGTGATAAAAATTTTTAATATTTTATATCTAAACAAGTAAAAAATATGAATATTTTTTATTAAACATTTTAATATCCCTCTATTAGTCAATGAGATATTATATCATTGAATTAAAATTTAGATAACATAATTATTTGAATGGATCTATCGTTGTGTTTATTTAGGTATAAAATAAAATATTTGATTAAACACATGAAGAAAATTGAATTTTTTTTTTTTTTTTTTTTTTTTAATAAATTCTCTCTTTTGTAGTATTTAATTTTTTGAACGACTTACCAATCGTATTCGTTGACGATTCGTAATAAGCATTCACTGTATAAGGATGACGGCGTCTGTGAAAATTTTACATCATTTACTTATTTTTATTTTGGACATCTAATTTATATCTAAATATAGAATATAAAAAAGAGAATCTCTCTTAAAGTATTAATATATTATAAATATATATATATATATATATATATATATATATATATATATATATATACACAGTGTGAAGTATCTACTATATTAATTATATTTAGAGCTTAGATTTAGTTCTGACAGATTTAGTTTTAGCATACAAACTAAAGCTCGATTAACAACAGAACATAGAGATATATATAAATTAATTATTAATAAATAAAAATTGTCTTACTTTTCAGTGACATTTCTTCGTAAAACTTTATCGTCAACGGTACGAATTTGTTTGAATCTTCGTAGTACCGTAAAGAAAAAGTTGTCAGGATCGATCACAACCTGAAGTAAGAGAGAGAGAGAAAAAAAAGAAGGAAGGAAAAAAAAAGAGAGAGAAAAAAAGGAAAAAAGAAAAAATAATTAAATGTCATTCGAACGTGAAATAAAAAGGATCATTTAAAAATAACATGATCCTTACCTCGGCCATATCATGAGCCAATAATGTGTCGTTGTTAAAACCAGGCCACACGTGAAATCTTCCTTGCAACGTTCTAAGTTTAAGTAATGCCTGCGTTCTCGTTTCTTCATCGAGCCAAGATTTTACTAAAATTCGTTCTGCGACAGTTTCCTTAACCCTTTCAAATAATCCACCAACCTATCGAATCCATGAAACAAAATTCATTAACATTCTGATTAATTTATAATGATTAAGAGATAAGGACAATTACAATTTTAAGCTTTTTAAAAATTCAAGTGATAATATTTTTTATGTACTTCTATTTTTTTTTTTTTTTTTTTTTTTTTTTTTTTTTATTATTATTAGAATTAGAAATTATTTGGAACAAAAGTTATAATTTAAGTGGAGTTAAGATTTAAAGAAGAAAGAAAAAAAGAAAAAAGGTTACAGTTAAAGTAAAGTTAAAATCTAATTAAATATTAGAAGTTATTTATAATAAAAAAGAATTGTTAATGAGTTTAATTTGAATTATTCTAAATAATTCATTCATTTTTACTTGAAATAAATTACATTGTTTAATTAATAATCAGAGATAAGATGTTTAAAATATTTTTATATACGAATTAAACCAAAGATAATGAGAGATGCATTAAGATTAAATCTAAAATTATTAAAATTAAGAAAAGTTAATTTAAAACTATAATAATTAAATTAGCCTTATATATATATATATATATATATATATATATATATATATATATTCTAATGCATCAAACAGTCATTTTAAAGGATTACATTCGAGTTTAATATAATCAAGTTTATATTCGACAGAAATAGCATTTGAAATTCTCCATTAGTTTTAATTAAGATTGAGAGGAGAATGAAAATATAATAGAAATCGAATAAACGATCTTACTCTATTCCCTAAGGTCTCCAAATATTCTGAACTGTATTGCTGAACATATAAAGCACCAACGAATTCTCCAAAAATATTCTTCGTCAATTTATAACAGGAATTGTCCCAATCCTTACTGGCAGTCACGTTTACGATATCGTGCAATGTATCAGCAGCGTAAAGCAGCAGCAATCCATTATATATAATCCTTTGAAATAAAAATGAAACATAAATCAAATGTAATAGTAATTAAAAATATTAAATATTATAAAATCAATATTTTCTCTATGAAAGATATCAAGAAATAGTTAATCAAATAATTATAAACAAATTGACATCACATTTCTTGTTTTCTTCTGTTTTTTTTTTATTTTTTTTTTATTTTTTTTTTTTTTTTATTTTAAATTGCAACTATGTTTTTATATCAAAAAATGATATATCAACTCGTAACTTGAAATAAATTGACTCACCCTATAGAGTTTATAATTCAATATATTAAAATCTTATTATTAAAATATTGAAGATTTTTTTTCTAAATCAATGTAATTATAATAATAATAACTATTATTATTTTTTATACAAGCACTTATCATTAAATGTGACTAATAATTAAAAAAAAAAAAATCGCTTGATGAATAATATAATTTAATATAATTTTTGAAATAATTATAAACAATTATAACCATTATAAGAAATAATATATATATAATTTTTCATTAATAAAATTATTTTATTTTCACTTTTATCGACAAATATTTGCAGCTATGATTTTGCAAACTATATTTGCAACTAAATTTTGCAAATATAAAAGTGAAAGAGGGTTTATAACAGCAAGATCATGATCAATAATTTGAGAAGAGAATGAGCCCTGTGCATCTATAATCTTCATTAGGCATTAGAGGCGTGTAACATTGTCAGTGACGATATTTCATCGAAAGGGGATAATAACTTCGACGTCGCAGTAGTGCACAGCTGGTTAGGAAAGCGCGAATGAATTAGTACCATCGATTTTTCCCTTTACTGCAGCATAATTCCTGCGAATGCATACAACGTGTTTGTAGAAGAAAGTTAGTTACGTGATACGTTTGATCTCGATAGACCGATGTGTCTTGTACAGATTGAAAGAAAGAGAAAAAAAAAAAAGAAAAAGACATTTTAATTCATTTAATCATACTTAGATTTTAATTAATTTTTTTGATTCAAATTTATGTGTATATATATATATATATATATATATATATATTTATAATAAAGTAACATTATTAATTGTTTTATTTTTTAAAAGAATTACAAAGTTTCAATATGTTTTTTATGTATGCTATATATTATACATTAATTAATTTTTTCAGACAAATGGAAAGTTAGATTAATTAATTAATATATTAATTAATCAATTATTAATATTAACATCTATCTATTTATTATCTATATATCTAATAACAAATAAGGAATTATATTATTCTTTATATTATTATTATATATATTAAAATAAATAAAATTATATATAAAATAACATTAAATTAACTATGTATAGATATATAATTTGAGAAAATTTGAGACAAGAGAAAGAGAAAGAGAGAGAGAGAAAGAGAGAGAGAGAGAGAGAGAGAGAGAGAGAGAGAGAAAATGAGACAGAGAGAATCAGAATGTGGCATTTTGCAACAATGTTGACCTTGTTAGCATATACATACACTTTGTGGAATGCATACTCGAGTGATTATCGTATAAGCAGTTACGTTTGGCTCGCGTTCCTAAATGTCGACACTATGTATATTGTATATATCTCTCTGACCGTGGAAAATGATCCTGGATTATTAGAAGACAGCACTATTGTTCCTAATCAAATGTATTTACTAACATTTAATACATATTTGTTAACACGTGTGTCAAAAATTTTATTTCCCCGATTATCTCTTATTTTATCTTGTTTATATCTTTATTAATTTTCAATTGTTTTATTGAATTGATCGCAAAGTTTCGTTTGTTTAAAATGAAAGTTATGTAAAATTAAATATTCATCATTGTTAATTGATATATAAAAATGGTCGAATTTGTATTAAAAAGCAATAAAGAATAAATAAAAAATAATTAAGAATAAATATAAAATAATAATAATAAAGAAACGTTTGAATAAAATCACAAAAAATTAACGTATATTGATTAATAAGTATGATATTTTATAAAGACAATCATTTAAGCATAACTTTTCTAAATTCTAATATCAATAACATCGACGAAATCATTCTGATAAATAAAAAAGTTATATATAATATAAAAACGATGAATTGTTTATATTATAATTTTAGATATATATATTTTTTTTTTTTGAATGATTTAAAAATTCACGAATATACAGTTTATCGTAAATATTAATCGTTTATTTATAACAAAACAATTAAATATATCAATATATTGATAATTTTATAAACATAAAATAGATCGCGAATATTGCTTTTTATTTATTTATTTATACTTATTTTTATTTATTAAAAAACGTGGAATATTTATTTTGTCAAATTCTTCTTTACGTTAACGTCTTTTCTTTTTTCACTCAATACGAGTTTCAAAGAATTTCCAGATACCGATCAAAAGAAGAAGGCATTGGCACGCGTCGACGATTATTTTCGCTTCGGTTCGCTTTCGGCCAAAGCTTTCGATAGCTTCTTGAGTTATTTCGTGAGAAAGAACGAAATTTCCAGTAGAATTTTTATTCAACGCTTTGATCGAGAGAACGTAATCTGCTTTTTAAGACATAATCGTGAAAGACGTTTTCTCTACTTTTTTTTCCTTTCTCTTTTCTTTTCTCTTTAAAAAATTTTCTTTTCTTC
>NC_060965.1:5115791-5185791 GCF_910589235.1 Vespa crabro
GATTAATCTCACTTCGGTGGTTCGAATTTAATATCGAATGCATTAAAGAATTTAATGTTGCGGAAGAATAAAAGAAAATTCGATTCTTCTGAATAGTTGAAAAAAGATTTTGCAAGAAGGTTCGGACGTGCTTCTTGTACGATTCACACCATAAATTAGCTTTCAACGTGGCATGGATTGTACAAAAGCATCGTAAGGGAAACGGTAATCCGGAGAAATCCCGATATATTAGTGATTTCTCGAGAAAATCCATTCAGGCGTTTCTTTATCGAACGAACCATTCGTTTCGTTTCGTTTCTTTGAAAGTTGTTGAAATCAATTTTCTTCGTATCTTATCTTTTTTTTTCTTTTTTTTTTTCATTAAAATAAGAAATTTAATGATATATATATGCAATATAATTATAATTGATAGTAGATCTGTAATCTACAATAATTTATATCAACATGATTTTTCCTTTATTTTTTTTAAATGACGATATAATAAAATTTCTTTGTTTATTATTATGATAACATAATTATTGTTTAAATTAGAAAATAGAAGAAAGTAAGTATAATGATATAATAATAATTATATTATTACGTATATAATAAATTTATTGAGATAAATGTAATAACATAATAATTATGTATTATTATACTATAAATATATTACTATTATTATTTTATTATCAGATTTAATCATTAAAAATGCTTCATATAGTTTATACAGTATATATATAAAATCCATGTATAACTGTTAGTTTTTAGAAATATTCAATTGTATAATTAAAAATTGTTTTGAATTTGTACAAATGAGACACCCTGTATACTTACGACTTCGATCCAAGAAAACTTGGTCGTTTTATAGTCTGCCTTTAAAACGGAAATAAAGATACGAGTTATAGTTGCACAATTATGAACTACTCCATATACATACGTATATGTATGTACATATATACTTACATATTACGTATGTATATACATTTAGAACTCAGTATATGAAACTTCACGAAACTTTGGCGGTCAAAACGATCATAGAACGAATAATAATTTAACGTATTACTCTCATCGGCTACGATAGATTATACGAAAAGTTTTTTGATTGTATGCTAAGTGAGAATTTTCGTCATGCATTATCAAGGACGTTCAATTTTACTTGTTATTATTTCTCATTATCACGCTATATAGAATACGTTGTTTTGCATAATTCCTAATGAGGATCGATCCAGCATCGTCCTGAATATTTTCGATAATTCATGATATCATATTAATTAATCGTTATCTAATCAACTAAAAATATTAATAATAAAATAATTAACACTTAATTATTTTTTTCAATCAATCAAAAAAATTTCTTCATAAATCTGTTGCTTTATTTTGTTCCTGCTGTTATAAAAATATCTTTTTAATCGTTATCAAAAATTAAATTATATAAATTATCTCTGTAAATAAAATACAATGATATATGAAAATGAACAATGTGATATATGTATATAGATATTTATTATGTTAGTAAAACGTTACGTAAACTTTTCGAAGATTAAATAATTAAATAATTGAAGATTAAATAATTGAAGTATTCATTATCGTTATTGTAAATTGTATATTTATATATGTCTACTAAATAATAATAATAATATATAAATATATATATATACATATATATATATATTGATTTTATATTTATTACTTAAAAAGAACGTCTGATTTAAAATTAATGAATTAATTTTTAATTATATATATATATATATATATATATATATATATATATATATATATATATATATATATATATGCTCACCGTCTCGAAAATCTGTTGAGTAATTTTCCAAGGCTACGAAAATAACGGGGAGCAGTGACGTAAACGTAGATCATTTGATCGTCCGTGTTAAATCGTCGATCACGATCCAGCGTTTTATTGCGATTGAATAAATCGGCAGTGGCAGCGCCTAACGTGGCATTCAACAGCGTCCCCCACCTTATCTAACCGAGGATCGGCAAATCATATTAAATTTATCGTTTTTATTGTAAAATTATATCAATCATATAGTATATAAACGTGTGCGTTAAAAAAGAGATCGTGTAATAAAAATAGATCGCGTTAAAATAAATCGTATTAAAATAAATTACATCCAAAATAAATCATATGAAATTGTATCAGTCGGATTTTAATAAGTTTAAAAGTATATGTGCTAAAAAGAAAAAAAAAAGAAAAAAAATAATTAAAAAAGAAAAATTAATAAATAAATAAAAGTAAAAAAATACTCTATACTCACATAACCAAAGCTTTCCTGAAGATAAGTCATATTGAAAGGAACGTAAACTCTTTGATCGACATCCACCCAATTGTATAGATCCTTGTGCTTCGGATAAATCTAAATTAAAATTGATAGAATGTCAAATAAAGATTGATAAGATTTCCATATACTGCTAAATACATAAAAAAAAATATATATATATACATATAAGAATTTATATATTATTAAATATATAATCTTATTTTATTCTGAAATAAATTTATGAACTTGTATAAATTATATTAAATGCATATACATATAGTAAACATAAGTAAACATAAGTAAACATTTTATTTATATTCATTGTATGCAATCGCGTATTGTAAACAAAGAATAATAGAAAATAATTAAAATTGTAAAATTCGAAATAATCACCCAGTATATTGATACTAACCTTACTGAGTGACAAGCAAAATTGCAACAATAAATCCTTCTCAGACGAACGTTCTTTGGGACTCATCGTCTTTGGCAGCATTCCTTCGACGATCTTCTGAAGTCTGCGAGATCTTCGTTCCTCCCTCTTGCTCTGTGAAGCAAAAATGATGACTTTCTTAGTAGATCTCACGGGAATAAAAAGAGAGAGGGAGAGAGAGAGGGGGGAATTCCTGGTGAAGAAAATCTTGAAAATCTCTTTTCAAATCCCAAATGGTGATCGAAAGTTCAGGATAACTCTTGCTCAATGGTTAACTTCTCTAAAGTATGTCGAAAATCGATATATTTGTTCAATATACACACGCGCGCATATACGTACAAACACACAGAGCAATTTAAAATAATATTTATTGAGCAAACTGAACAAGTTTTATTTATCCTGTTCTTTAAATACGTCTTCTTAAAATTGTTCATTTAAATAATTATAAAAACAAAAGTACTTGTAAGTCGGACATATACATTGAGCCAAAAAAAAAGAAGTATCGCAAAACTCTAAACAAATGTTTTTTCTTCTCTCTTCTTTCTTTTAAATATATTATTAATTATAAAATTATTGAAAATTATTATAATTGGTAGTTTAAATAATTATAGAAACAAAATTGTATCCTTACACGATATATCCCTATATGATACGTAGAAATAATTATTGAATGAATTGAATGAAAAATTCCATTTTTTCTTTTAATGAAATTCATTAAGATTATTAATTTCAATGGTAATAATCAAACGAAATATACATATATATATAATATTCTTAATTTTCCCTTTCTTTTTCTTCCTTTTTTTTTATAATAACAATAACGTCGACGAGAATGAATTGCAATTATCGTTAACAATGAATTCTTATTGAAAACATCATTATCGAAATTTGCACTTAATGATTACAGAGAAACATAATTTTTGCCAGGCGCATATTTGCTTCCATAATCTATATCGATAGCTTTCACTGGACGCATATATGTGCCCATAGTATTTAAAGGGTTAATGGTATCATCACAACACGGTTTATCTAATTGCGGTGATTCCCACTGTAGTAAAAAATTATACATATAGTGAAAGTTGCTGACTACCGACTATGTGACTATTGAGTATATGACTATTGACTATAAATGACTATACTGACTACAAACGAGTATAAATGACTATACTGACTATAAATGACTATAAGGACTATACTGACTACAAATGACTATAACGACTATAATGACTATACCGACTATAAATGATTGTTTGTATATAATTTCAATTTGTAAAAACAAAAAAGAAATTATTTTTCGATGAAACACTTGAACGTGAATCATTGTAAAAATTATTATACGAAGAAATAAATATCCTTGAATTAAAAAGAAATAAAACATATTTCTTTATAATATAAAATTTTCTATAAGACATCAATGAATGAAAATGAAAATTTTTAAGTCCAAGATTTATTACCACGTCGGGGTAAACCAAGAAAGTTCGAAAATATTGTATTGACACCACTGTATAAAAATATCAGACAAATTACAACAGCAAAATTCAAGGACATAATTAATCTATTACGATATATACCACCGGAACATCATGATTTCTTCAAATCCCATTCACACACACAAAATCTAGATGAGTAGTAAATTGTTTTGTAATAAATTTATGTTCGTAATTTTGTACGTTATGTAGTTAAAAAATGTTTTGAATCGCATAAATTTTATTTTCGAAGTGTTTTAAAGGTATGTAAAATAAATTGAGTATTGTTTTTTTCAATTTGAAGCATCTTAAATTATGTTGAATGGACTTGGGCACCTTAAAATTTTATAATGAATCTGATTGTTAATTTTGAAAATGGTCTAATTCCATTCTTGATAAGAAAACGCATATTCTTCACTTAATAATTGCCACTATTTTAATAGGAACTATAAATTTAACACCCTTAGATACACTTAAGTAGTATAACTCATTAGTATGCTATACGTATATTTTTAAATTCATTGAAACGCAAACCCTTAAATATCTCGATTTGAAGATAAATGGAGTTAGGCCACTTTCAAAATAAACGGTTCATATATATATATATATATATATATATATATATATATATATATATATATATATATATATGCATATCTAAATATACAGTGAAATTAAATAATAGAAAAAGTTGTTACGTTTACGATCAGCTTTATCAAATCGTTCCTTTTTTTAATTAAAAATAATTATTACGCAAATAATTATTGCGCAAATAAGAAACCAACGTCTCTCATATTTACGAAGTACTTACTAAACCGACGTTTATATGAAGACTGAGGACTTCCCGACACGAATGACGCATATACGTTCTCTTTAGAAAATAAACAAACCGAATAGAGGCCGAGCGAAAACATAAACAAAAAAAGGAGCGAAGCTAACGATGTAAATAGTATCGTTATGTTCTTTCTTTTCTTTTTCTTTTTTTTTCCTTTTCTCTCTCTCTCTCTCTCTCTCTCTCTCTCTCTTCAGATAAATAAACATAATTAAATTTTAACTACATAATATATACTTTCTTATGTCGAAAATGAGTAGCACAATAATATATAAATTATTATTATTATTTTTATTTCAAATAATATCGTTAAATTCCATTAACAAAAAAGCGAACATAATTAAATAATAACGATGTACTCTATTTAATAAAGTAATAATATAATTTTTATTATATGAATCATTGTAATTAAGAAATATTTTCCTAATGATAAATAATTAAAAAAAAGTATATATATATATATATATATATATATATATATATAATATAAAATTCTATAAAGGAAAGCAACTGTATCTTTATTTCTTCCTTTTCCATTTTCTTTTCTTGATCCTTTCGAAAAATAACTTCAACTTAATGTCGAACGATCGTAAAACGTTTACGGATGGTTCGGATAATTGAACCAATCGAACGAATTTCTATGAAGTCCACGAACGTCTTAGAACTCTAAAGGCTTTCATAAAATCAAACTAATCGTGAAATCAGGTGAATTCGAATTTTTCGCTTAGAGGATTCCCTTTAAGAAAAGATATTCAACGATCGATTATCTTCATACGAACGTTTAGAAAGGCTTTTAACATTTTACGAGATTTTAATACATATCTCGTTTTCTTATTTATATATTTTTACAAATCTCATTCGATCGAGATTACTTTTATTTCTTTTTAATCTCATCTCGTCGTCTGCATATTGTTACCATGAGAAAAATACTTCACATTTCAACAGATTAAAATCACTTCTTATTTTATTTTCTTTAGATCGTTATAGATCTTTCATCGATCATTTGATCGAGATTTCTTCGATCTCTTTTTCAAAATTGTCTATCGAATCTTTCGTACCTACCCCTAAGTCTCTTTTCTTTGGTAAATAAAGCAAATCGTTGGGGTAGCTTTCTCTCTCTCCCTCTCTCTCTCTCTCTCTCTCTCTCTCTCTCTATCTATCTATCTATATATCTATCTATCTCTCTCTCTTCTTTTCCCTTTTTCTCTTTCTCTTCATTCTGAAGTGCCATCGAGCTTCGAATGGTATGGTAACTAAAGCAATATCCGCTAGTTCGTGGTTTATTCGAGACGAACAAGAGGAGTACGCGAGGAATAGGACAAAAATAAAGGAGATAAAGATAGAATGAGATAGGAAGTGAATTTGTCGCTGACGAACGAATATTGAGTGGAGTAAGAAAAGAAAAAAAAAAGAAAAAAAATGGGAAAGAAAGGGGGAAAAAAGGAAAAAGAAAAAAAATTAAATATGAGAGAAGGAAACGTAGTCGAAGAAATCATTTAGAAATGATTCTCCAAGACAATCAAAATCGTTTGCAATTGCTATCGTAGATTTTCTCAGAACGAGAATGATAAGAAAGGAATTTTATTTCATTGAAATGGAGAAAATCCATCGGGACGAATAATAACGAAGCTATATATATATATATATATATATATATATATACACACAAATACATACATATAAATGAGAAATATGAAAAAAATAAAATCTTTTGTAGTTAGTATGATAATTTTTCTCATTTATATATAAATTAATTTTACATCGTATAAATTTAGATTTTATAAATGTGAAGATTTAAAATAAATGAAATCAAAATAATTTTCTTCAAGAGAGTTCATGTTTATTTATTTTTTATTTAGTTATTCAAATGTCGATTTTCTTTGTTTTTTTTTTTAAATTACTTTATTTATACATTTTATTCGAAACTAAGGATTATAATTTATTTTTTTTTATTTTTATTTTTATTTTTTTCTTTTTAATATCGAGGAAATAATATATCTTAAAAATATATTTAAACGTGTATGTGTAGAAATATATTGAAAAAGTATTTTTTTATGTATATATATTTTATCTCCAAATAAAATCTCAAAATATATGTATTATGAAATGTTATAAAATAATATTATTGTTGTTTAAATAAAAGATAATATGATATATTTAACATAGGAATAAAACTGATATTTCGAAAAGAAAACAAAAAAAAAATGAAACAAATAAAAAAGTCGTACGACCACTTCCAATCGAAATCAGAATGCAGAAAAAAGACAGAGAGAGAGAGAGAGAGAGAGAGAGAGAGAGAGAGAGAGAGAGAAAAGAATTGGAAGACTCGAATGTCAAAGAATGGAGAGCATGCAAGAAGTAAACGCGATAGTAAAATACTTTTTACGATTAAGTCGCGCGTATCTCGGCGGGAAAGGTGTTATTTCAACGACGAATAAAATGCCTCCCTCGGCGGTACTGCGAGAATCACCGAGAGGAATAATACTGACCCCTTCTGAATAAAAAGAATTGAAAGAGAAATAGAAAGAGAAGGGAGAAAGGATTTCAGCGTTATCCTTCGAATCAATTCGATTCTCTCTTCGAAACGTTTCTTCCTACGAATAAATCATTCTAGAAAATGTTGAAACAGTTATTTCAAAACTATTGTGAAAGGTCACATTGAAAATACATTATTACGCATGTATATATTTTATTTTTAATCCTTCTATGATTAAAATTTATTATTATTATTAATGGTTATCTATTTTTAAAAACTAATATTTATATAACAATAATAAAAATAACAATAATAATATTCCTCTTTATTTTCGAACGAAATAACAAATATTTATAACGAATAGTTATAAATATTTATAGAAAGTTAAAGAAAAAGTACTTTTTTTTTTTTTTTTTTTTTTTTTTAATCAATAATTACATTTTTCTTTATTTGCCGAATGAAATAAAAAAAAGGAAAAAAAAATATTTGTACACGCTATTAATTAAATTAGAAATAAAGTCTTATTTTTATACAAGCAATATATTCATCGTTTATTTTTCAAATAAAAAATAAAAGGAAAAAGAAAATATTAATAACGAGTATATAAAGATAAAAACGAAGTATCACAGTCGGAAATAAAGTCTTTTTATCTATTTTACGTTTCTTTTATATATATATGAATGTCTAAACCGAATCAGTACATAAAGAATACTATTACAAACGAAGAAAAAGAAAGATGGAAGGAAAAGGATAGAAAAAGAAATGGAAAGAGACGGAGAACGTCGATTACATTCCAGTTATAGTCCTTTAAGCGAAACGAAACGTATCTTGAGGCTTAACCAAAATGCTACCGAGCATGCAAACGAGTTAAGCGGAGAAATCAATTCGATTTGTCCTTAACGCTCTACTACATTTTCTATCTTTGTCTCTCTCTCTCTTTCTCTCTCTCTCTCTCTTTCTCTCTTTCTCTCTCGTTCTCTCTAATCTATCTATCTCCTTGTCGACGCTTCCTTTCCTATCGCCTTTTGATGTCGGAATAGAGCTAGAGTCTCGGTTAATTAAACTCTTCAGATAAAATAAGTCCTTCCCAATTTCTCATTAGATTTATATACGGTGTGCTAAAAAAAAAAAAAAGAAAAAAAAAAGAAAAAAGAAAGAAAAAAAAATTACGAAATAATAGATTTGAAATAATATTAAATAAAAAAAATTTTTTATGAAGATTAGATCTATAAAAATATCGATTATTAGTTCGATTATAAATTTTAATAAATATTTGTAATTCTTAAAGCTGTATAAAATCAACATTTTCATTTAAATCGTGATTTGTCATTTATAAATAATACTGAAACTTATAAGATCTGTTCAATTCGTAAATCTATATTCTTAGATTTGTAGTTTTATTAAAATGTAAAAAAAAAAAAAAAATAAATTTGCGAGAAATATTTAAATTATATAAAAAGTCTATAAATGATGTAACGTTAAAATAAATTTTTTATCTAATGATATCGTTCCTTTATATTATTAGAAAACATTTTCATTTCATTAATTACGAACATTGATTTATATTATTTTTTTTTTTCAAAGCGTTACACTCTAATGGATTAATGAAATGACAACCATTTCTTTCGATCAATTTTCTTTTTACAATTTTTTACTTCTTTACTTCGATTGGTAATCGCGAAATTCGATTGCACACTATTTTTGCACACAATGTATATAGTTTCTACCACCGTTCGTTTAGTAAATTACATCGATTGATTTATAGTCTAATCCTGTGGTCTCCTTCTAATCCTTAGATTGGACAAATTTGTAGCTATACTTTCGATCGATTTTTACAATTTTTATTAAGAGACACTTCGACGTTTTTGTGTAATCTAATTCTTTATATAAAAGAAAAAAAAAAAGAGAAAAAGAAAAAAAGAAAGAAAAAAGAGAAAGATAAATTTATTATTCATGAAATATATATACAGAATTTTATTAAAAATTAATTCATTATTTATAAAGAATTTATCATTAAAAAGAAACCATATGATGATTTTAAACAAAATCATGTACTTTAAGAAATGGATAGCCTCATTTTTCAATATTATTAAAAATAATCATATCATTTTAATCATATTAATTTCAAATATTAAGCTTATATACAATTTCAAGTATATAATAATGAAAATAACTTTGAATCATATTCTCCATCATGCAACAGAATTCATGATTATGTTATAAGTAAACTACCATCGAGTAAAAGAGAGGGAGAGAGAAAAAGAGAGAGAGAGAGAGAGAGAGAGAGAGAGAGAGAGAGAGAGAGAGACTCTTTGTTACGAACGTCGTTTCCAACGACGTCGATATAACGTTTTTGTCGAGGTAAGCATTATTATTTTGAGATGTCACCGAGTTGGTGGTTAATTAATGTCAGTAAGAAACGATCTTGACGAATCACTAGCCCTGTACTATCGTTTCCGTTGGAAATTAATTGCTTCGAAAAACGAGGAAAGAAAGAGATCACTATATAGAAGACAGTGACAAGCAATTTATATGAATATGACGTACAATTTTTTTTTCCTTTCTCTGTAAAATTTTTTTTAGGATCTTCTAATTATCAGACTGTAAAAAAAAAAAAAGAGAATAATTTAAATTCGTTTAATTTTCCAATGATTTTTATCGGAACAAAATTAATTTGTTTCATTTAATTTAAATATCGTTTAAATTTAATTCCGTTACGTCTAAATGTCTAAAAGTTTACGTTAAATCATATTATATATATATAAAAAAAAAAAGAAAAAAAAAAAAGAAAAAAAAAGCAATTTAATAAATTACACAATTTTTAATGTCAAATATTTTTTCTTTTTAACATTCACGTGAATTTGTATTTATTAAGATCCATAAAAAAAAAGAAAAAATTGAACATAAAAGATTCAATTATATAATAATGTCACATATAAAATAAATCATGCATTAAGCTCTTTATCTTTGATAAAATAATCATAATCGTCTATATAATATAAAATATATGTATGTATGTATGTATATATAAAAGTATACATTACATATATATATATATATATATATATATATATAATACATACGTCCATTGAATTTCCTATTTATTCTCCCTGTGGGTAAAATCGATTATAAATTATTGAAAATAATCGTGTGGTTATACAAGACGAAAAAAAAAAGATTTTATACAAGCTTACTCGTACGTCAAAAATCATTTCGCGTACACAAAAGGAAAGCACACATGAGTTCGCTCGATGAGAGAATCGCTTTTTTCATTAAAGCTTTTAACTGACTCTATATATATATATATATATATATATATATATATATATATATATATATATATATATATATATATATATATGTATATATGCTTTTCTTTATCATTGTGTAGAATCTCATCGAGACAAATTTTCGTTTCAAAGTTTCCTCTTTCATTTGATTTTTTTCTTTATATATACAGGTTGTCTTATTTAATATACTTCCAACATAACAAAAAAATCATTCAAATGAGAATAACACGAGCTTTTTTATCATTGATTTTAGAATTTGGTCGATCAACATTTTTTGAACAAAAAAAAAAAAAAAAAAAAAAAAAAAAAAAGAAAGAGAAAATCTTTTTTTTTTATTGATTTCAGAATTTATTCACTCAATGTTATAAATATTTTCTAAGAAAAAAATTCAAGCTGTTAATAAAATTCTTGTTCTATTGTCAGTAATTTTAGGAAAATAATTAAATAGGAATATAAAAATAGAATACTTGGTATATCGTATACTTTTAATATATTATCAATAATAATGTATTAATCATTTTTATGGAAGTATAAAAGTAATATAGTTTGTAGATTTTCAAAAGTCGTTTTGCGAGGAGATACGTAAATCGAGTGTAAGCGTATCCGTTTGTACGAACCTACTTCCGAATTGAAAAAGAAAAATACTCTCAGTTCAGAGTTTCGGGCATGTCCCTCTCTCTCTCTCTCTCTCCCTCCCTCCGTCTCTCGCTGTTATCTACGGATTTTCAAATCGTTTGAACGTTTTCATTGGATATTCCAAGTAATTTCGATAGAGGACTATGTTCACCGGAAATCAAGAAAACTACTGGAACTTAGCTCTGAATGAATATGTGCTTTTATTGTAGATAAAAGGACTACTTCTTTTATATATATATATATATATATATATATATATATATATATATATATATATATATATATATATATATATATACACTATATTTTTATATATTTATAAGAAAATGATGTGATATGTATCAGATGTATATATGAAATGCATACTATATCTTACAGATATATATATATATATATATATATATATATATATATATATATATATCTACAGTATTATTATAAATCAATTTTCAAAATTTGATTATTTTTTGTTTTAATAAATATTATTTAAAAATTATATATAGTCATTACCACTCGTAATTTTGTAATAAAAAATATTTGACATGTATATGACGTTATATATATGTATATACACACACACACACACACACACACACGTATGAATGTATATATATATTGATAATCATTGATTTAAGAGATTGAAATTTTGCAAATATTTTAAAAGAAAGCTTCATATCTAGGGAATAAATAATAATCAATATAATATATATGTAGCTAAAAATATTCGATGCATTGGATGTATTTGATGATTTATATTCAATCTAATATACATTCATATATCATATTCATAAATACATAGACACCTCTATATATATATACACACATATATATATATATATATATATATATATATATATATATATATATATATGTTTGAGAGTTGAGAAATGATTTAAAGCAGGTTAGCATATCTACCAATCGGAAGCTCGATAAATTGACAAAGCAAACACTGAACTTAAATCGTGCCACCGTCGGCATATTCCTAAGTTGACCTAGAAAATATCAAGCAATTAACGAACTAATTAACTAACTAACCGTACTATAAATAGGGAAGCAGCGTGATACACATAACGATAGTTCAAGCTGAAGGGATAGAAAATCGGAACGCTATGCACGAAATGTGTTACGTGATGGTTTTTCAATAAAATTCTTTGTTTACCAAATATTAGAAACATCTTGTTATTTAATTTTTCCAAATATTACAAATAATTGAAAAATTAAAAATGATAAAAGTATTCTTATATCGTAATGTTACAAGCTCTTTAAACGTTTATAGATAATATCTGATTAATAATTAATAATTAAAGAAAAAAAGAAAAAAATAATACAAATTTTAAATAATAATAATAATAATAATAATAATAATATATTGGGTATTTAAAAATTTTATGAAAATAATATATTAAGGTATATCGAAGTTTTTATACGATTATTATTATATTCTTTTGTTTAAAAACATTTTTTCATACCTCTCTCTCTCTCTCTCTCTCTCTCTCTCTCTCTCTCTCTCTCTCTCTCTCTTTATCTCTTTTTTCATTGGAATATTCTATTATAAATATATTTTCTATTATAAATATTGTCAAGAATATAAAGTAAGTGAAAGATAAGAAAGTAAATGGATTTTGTATTATAAAAATGGCTGTGCATGCATAAACAATGTTACGTCTACTTTTAAACATAAAATAAACGAGGAGAAAAATGAAAGAAGAAAAGAAAAGAAATGAATGATCTAAGAAATAAAAAGAAGAAGCACGTAAGGATAAAAACATTGGCCTCTGCTATGTTGAACTTGGGATTTCTGAGCATGAGAATGAGAAAAAGGAAGGGAGAAACACAGTGTAAGAGATAGAGAGAGAGAGAGAGAGAAAGTGAGAAAGAGTGACGATAACTTATCACACGCTTTGTTTTCACGGAGAATAGTGATTTCGTTGAAAGATGAAAAATAGCTCGCCGAAAGAAAAACTATTGTAAATAGCTTTATTTTTACTTATTTATTCATACTGACTATTTTCTCTTTTTCTGATTGTCACGTATCTCTTGGATTTTCTTTTTTTTTTTTTGGACGGGGGGGTAGGAGGTGTAGGGGTTTAGAGGAAGGAATTTTTTACGGAGGAAATTTCTTTTTAATTATTCAATTTAATCCGATATAAAAATAATTTTATTATTTATATATCTTCCATATTGAATTATATAATCGCAATATATGTTCTATAAATAATCTTTTGTTATTTCTCTTTTTCTTTTTTTTTTATTTTAAAATTATCTGATTAAATCATTTCTATTTTATAAATAATAAAGTTTATCCTTTTATTTATTGTCGGGAATTATGTTATGATTTTACTTGTTTTCTAAAGAAAAAAATTATAAAAGCCATTGCCATATATTCTCTCTCTCTCTCTCTCTTCTCTCTCTCTCTTCTCTCTCTCTCTCTGTTTCAATTTTATGTATTTATTAATATTAAAAATAGTTGTTAACGAATTCGTTTCGCAGAATGTTAAATCAGTTTAAATGTTTGTTCAGCTTAATAATTCAAGGAATTGGTCCGCTTATATTTTCCACAAAATTTTTATTTCATATTACTATTGATATTTCTCTCTCTCTCTTTCTCTTTTTTTGAGGTCATAGAACTTAAATTTTCATTTTTCATGTTATATTTCTTCTTTTTTGTTTCTACAATCAATTTTTATCAATTTTTATCATCAATTTTTTTTTCTTTTTTTTTTTTTTTATTTTGTTTTGGATTTATCTTCGAAATTTTATAATTTATTCGCAGAACTTTTTTGTAACTTTTAGATATAAAATAAAAAAACAAAAAAAAATATTTATTAAATAAAACAGATGAATAAAGATATATTTGTTAAATAAAATTGAGAAAGGGTGATGTCAAAAACTTTTCCGCATCTATCTGCGGCTGTATGTTTTTGTACGTGTTCGTAACTCAAAAGTTTCGATTTGTCGTGTTTTCTAATGGAAATGACGCTAGCCGTTTAAATTCATCTCAGTCACCGTCGTCTAGTAAGCCAGAATGACTCGTAAATTTTCTAACGCATTTACTTCTTCTGATTATACTATGGAAGCAGAGAAAAGCTCGATAACCTGGATTATCCCACCCTTACTATTATCCCGTCTCTTTCTCTCTCTCTCTCTCTTTTTATCTCATATTATATCTCATCTTATATATTCACTATTACATTCATCGTTTTAATATTTTTAATTCTTTTACATATTCCAATCATTTTCTATTATTATATTATTTGTTTATTTGTTTTAATCATCTACAGTTTTATTTATTTCTTATCACATCATCATTTTTAATTTGAAATTATTTTCAATTAATATTACCAACGAACAATTTTGTCATTTATTTGTCTTTTCTCATTGATCATTTTAATAAATTTATTCTACAAATAAAGTTTCATTTTATTTGTAGAAATTAATTAAGAAATATCAAAAAAGTGCGCACACACAAATCCAAGTACATACATTAAATATACATATACGCATATAAATAAATTTATCACAAATTCCGATGAATTTAAATTAATTTAATACTACATACATATAATCTTTTTTTTTTTTTAATAATACCTATTGAAAAGTAGGATAAATAAAGTATAATATTGACATAAGAGCATATGTATGTAAGTACATTAGAAAAAAAAAAAATAAATAAATAAATAAAATAAAATTAAATTAAATTTCGACGAATCTCATTTTGTTGAAACGAAGATGAATAAAGAATAATGCGAAAAAAATATTATAATATAGGGGAGTGAAGAGAAGGAGAGGTATATAAAAGTAAATAGTTACGTACGTAGGTTGAGTAGATAGGTAAATAGGTACGTAGGTAGATAGGTAGGAGGAAGAGGAGGAGGAGAAAGAGAAAGGTAGAAGTTGAAGAAATGGCTGCCGTTTGCGTAGTAGCCTTTATGATCGCTTATTGTTAATGCAGACAGAAATTTGGTTATAAAACTTACAAATGCAAAATCGCATCCTCGACGTTGCTTTTGACATCAAAGAAATATAATAAACATCTTCTCAATCCGCATTTCTTTCATGTGACTTATATATAGATATATAAATATATATGTAAGAAACTGAGAGAAAGAGAGAGAAGAGAGAGAGAGAGAGAGAGACAAAAGATGAAAATTCGACGTAATTTAATGGAAAATCTACTTACAATCGAAAATTTCAAAATATTTCGAGTTAAGATATATTCCAATGGCGAAATTAAAACGTCCTTAAAAATCTTCCACAAGATTCGCATAATTCATAAATTTCTATATAGAAATAGATTCAAATGTTTTATTTTACTTTTCTCTTCTTTTTCTTTTTTTCTTTTATCGATCAATGTGATTCATTTTTAAGATAGAATTTGCCTTCCGATAATTGTATCAATTAATCGATAATTTTCCAAGTTTCCTCTTTTACTTATTCATTTATTTATCCTCGAAGAATAAAATCAAAAAATTATAATTTTATATAGTCATAGAAAATTATTTTTATATTCTTTACTTAATTATGATACATCTTTATTAATTATAATAATCAGCGGATGTATTGAATTTTTTGAAAACAATTCTTCGTAAGTTTTTATTATCATTTATTATTAGCAAATATAAAAAGAGAAAAGAGAAACTTTTATTATGTTTTTCTTCTTATTTAATTTATATTACTTTCTCGACTACTTCTTTATCTCCTATTCTTTTTATTTATTTGTTAGATTTAAAACGGGCAAAAAAATTTAATTTCTATTATCATTATTCACATATGCTTCGTGTATTATTTTTCTCTGATTAATTTAATATTTTTATATATCTGATTATTTTATTATTTTAATATACAATTTATTAGAAACTCTCTCTCTCTCTCTCTCTCTCTCTCTCTCACACACACACTCTCTCTCTTCTTTTATTTTTCATTCTTCTTATTTTATTTAAATAGATTTTTTTCCTTCAATTTTTTTTTTCCTAAAACGGAAGATATTATTCTCTTTAACGGATCATTAATTCATCGGTAGTTTTTCGTATTCGTACAATCTTCTTCTGTATTCCATCGAAAATACATTCGTCAAGTGTGACATATCTAACACCATTCGCATTTGAAATGTTAGGAAGAGAGAGACAGAGAGAGAGAGAGAGAGAGAGAGAGAGAGAGAGAGAGAGAGAGAAAGAGAGGGTGAGTGAGAGAGTGAGAGAAAGAGAGAGAGAGAGAGAGAGAGAGAGAGAGAGAGAGAGGGTAAGAGAAAGAGGGTGAGAGATATATAGAGGGAAACTTCAGAGAAATTATTATTTCCAGTGGAATAGGTAGAACCACATCAATCGTAGGTATTCTCGAGAAAGCTCCTAACACTTTTCGATGGCTCGACGATCTGACAATGAAAGATCGTGATGCTTTCGAGGGAATCGCCTTTGGCAGATGTTCTCCAAGTGAGCTGACATTCGCAACGACGTCGACGACGACTACGATGAATGCCTCAGATATCGCCATTTGGATACCAAAAGATATATATATATGTGTGTGTGTGTGTGTGTGTGTGTGTGTATGCGTCTATAAATATAGGATGAGCAATAACGTTGATTATCTTGAATATCTCTGTTCTTTTTAAAGATGAAGAAAAACTTTGTATACAAAGATCGTACGATACGAGGCGGAGGCATGATCATAATATGATATTATCGTAAGGCGCGTAATAAGAGTAAAATAAGCGCAAATTAAGCTCAAAATAAACACAAAATATACGTATGCTAAACACGGAGTCTTTATCATGAAAGGAAAATCTTTCTAGTTTTCGATCGTACATCATCAAATATAGATCTTTTATCCCTTATTTTTAATAAATAAAATAAAATTTTTACTATTAAAGTAAAAAATTTAAACAATTTCATCATAATTATGTCCTTATTACGAAAGAAAAATAATCCGAGTTTTCGATCTATCAATTTCGTACATTGATGACTAGTAATAGATTTTTTTAAATAAACAAAATAAAATTTACATAAATATTTAATCATAATATTTAATAATCTCCAAATATAATTATAATGAAAATTTATTAATGATTTCATTGTAATTATATCCTTATTATGAAGGGAAAAGAAAAAATTCAATTTTTTAAATTATTAACAAAATCGATTTTATTATAACAACATTATTGCAATATTTAAATAAATAAAGAATAAAAAATTCTTGAAAATAATGTTTGTTTCAAGTTTCTACAACTTTTCGTTCCGAAGATATCGCTTTCGAAAGATTTCCATTCATAATTCTCATAGTACAGCTGTTCATAGTAATAGTAGTAGTAGTAGTAAGGCCGCGTAAATTCTCAGAATTTATGTAGGTCAGTATGTCACCAAGCTAATTCGAATGAAATTACGAAGTTAGTGGGTCAACGTAAATGTCCTTTTTTAAATGAGAATATTTCCAGAACTAAAAATCATAGAGACTTGAATCAAATACCATTTTAAAGGGCAGAATTTTCTCTATTTTTTCAACATATTGTTAATAATTAATTAACAATTTGTTATAAACAATTTTTTATAAAAAAATTCTTACGAATTAAATTCATCTTATTTTGCTAAAAATATTCACATCGGATTACGATTGATATATAAAATTACATGAATTAATAAATAATTAATAAACAAATTACTTGTTTATTCAAGAAACAATTTTTTGCTACAATATTAATTCTCACGTCTTTAATTTCCGAATATTTCCGAAACTAAACGTCGTAAAGACTTGAAACAAATAAGCAAAATAAGCGCGGTGTAAGCACGGTATAAGCGCAAAATAAGCGCAAAATAAGCGCAAAATAAGCTCAAAATAAGGGCAGGATAAGCGCGATGTAAATGTAGAGTAAGCGCAAGATAAAATAACACTGCATACCTACATCATATTAATTTTTTTATATCTTCTAAATAATTCCGAGTTACTTAGCTCTTCGTCTTGCTTCTTTTTTTTTTTTTTATCTATATTTGAAAGAAGAAAGTTGAATTAAATTTTTGAAAATATGCCCAAATATTTGACTGACGCGTTATACATTTTAGTATACGTTCCACTTCGAAACACGAACATAAGCGTTGTCGTCAATGAGAGTTCTCGCGTTCCTTTTTAAAAGCTGTATGCGTGTGTTTCACTCACGAAAAATATGTCAAGGGTCATATAAAACGCGTATAGCCGGGTCGATTCGTTACTTTTCTTTTTCTTCGATTTCTCTCTCTCTCTCTCTCTCTCTCTCTCTCTCTCTCTCTCTCTTTCTCTTTCTTCCTAATATGATATATAACAAGTGTATCTAATTTTATTCTTTTGTACGAAATATTAACTAAAATGTCAAATTTATTTTATCGAAAAGTATATATGCATGCACATACATGAATACATAAATACGATAATGAAAAGAATCGTTAACTTATCCTGAAATCTTTTCAAAACTTTTATAACTTCAATTTTGATCTTTTTTAATGAAAGGACAGTAAAAGCTCTCGAGCTTAAAGTTACGCGATAAATCGAGACAAGCTTTATAATTCTGCTCGAAAGTATTTTATCTCAAACATTGCGCGTTTACGTTTAGATACAAAAACACACATATTATATAAATTTATTTTATAAATTAAAAAAAAAAAAAAAAAAAAAAAAAAAAAGAAAAGAAAAGAAAATAGAGAGAAAAAGAAAAAAATGTTTAAATTTGTTTCTAATCGATTTTATCCTAATCGGAGTTGTTCTAATCGCAAAATGAACGATTCACTTATCAAGAAAGATTCGTTTTCTATACGATGAAAATAAGATTAGAATCGAAGTCGTAAAAACTATAGAATCTTTTTTTTATAATCACTCTTCTTCTTCTTCTTCTTCTTCTTTATCTTTATGTTTCTTTTTCTCAAATCGATGCAGCAAAAGATTACATTTAATATCTCGATTTCAATTTTATCGGATCAACGATAAAGACACGACGGAAGCGTCATGTGGGTCAAGAGCTCGCGACGTTTTCGTCCTCTTTCTATGACGATTTCGAGTCGTATGCAAATTTCGAATGGGGGAAAATGAAAAAATTTACCTAACTCTGAGAAAATAGTCCGTTTACAGTTACCGTTCCGAAACGAAAACTCTAATTGCTTGGGACGTCACACATTCTTCGTTCAAATGTCGAAAATGTCGATTCGAAAACACTTTCTACATTGTCAACACACAGACAGGGAAAGAAAGATAGAGAAAGAGAGAAAACAAAAATGAAATTTTAAATGTTTAGATTAGCAACAATTTTTTAGAGAAACAGAAAAGAGGGAGAGAGAGAGAGAGAAAGAGACTAAAAAAATTGAATTATTCTTGACATTGTTTTTAATTTAATTTCATTAAAATTTTTATTGAAATTAGTGATAAATCTTTAATGTTATTATTATTATTATTATTATTATTATTATTATTATTATTATTATTATGATTGTTATTATTGTAGTTGTTGTTATTGTCATTATTGTTACAATTGTTATTATTATTAATATAATTATTAATGTAATTAGAGCGGGAAGACGGAAATATATCTAAATCCCAATTGAAAACAATAAATATACATGCATACGTATTAATATAATTAGATTAATTTAAATCTTTTTCTAATATTTATTATTATATATTTTTAAACAATAATTTATTTCAAATAAATAAAATTGATTTTATTTATTTGACTTTGAAGTTTATTAAATTATTTATTTTATAAAACTTTTATTTTTATAAAAAATTTACTTTAATTATTTACATTATAATTATTTATATTGTATATACAGTTGAGAGCTAATGTATTCGTACAAGCAGAAATATGGAAATACATTCATACGGTACGAATATTTAAACGTCCCATTGTACATTTTAATTATGTATTATATATATATTTTTATTATATTATGTATTATATATATATATTTTTATTATATATATTATTTTGTATGTATTTAAATACGCATTAATAATTAAGTTAAATTCCAATTACTCAAGAACTTTTTCTAGCATAAAAAAAAATAGTTATAATTTAATTTTCATATAATTTCTGAAATTTCTACCATTGGAAACATTCTCTTAAAAAAAAAAAAAAAAAAAAAAAAAAAAAGAGAAGCAAACAATTTAAGTTTAACTTTGCGTATATAAATGAATACAATGAAATGAAAAAAATTCGAAAGAATGTGAATTAAATAGAAGAAAATGCTTTTTAGCTTTTTATAAATTATTTCTAAAGCACTTTCACAAATATACGATGTACATATACTATCTATATTTTATATTTTATGTATTTTTTAAATGAATATTTCTAAAGAGTTTATCATATCCCTTTTCTTTTTTTTATTGACTGATTTTTAACAGACATAATTTGTATAATAAATATTTCATTTTCTTTGTATGTAAATATAAATTCAGTCTATTATTTATTTAGAACAAGTCAATCAATTTAAAAAAAATGTCTACATGTTTCCATGGACTTTTTATTTACTACGAAGAGAGTTTATGAATGAATCAAAATTTTTTTTTCTTTGTCGATTAAATATTAGTAATAAATTTAGTATAAATTAGTAAAAAATATTAATAATAAATTTATTTTTTTTTACCTTTATCATCATATATGCTTGACTCTCTTCATGGACCGATCTTTTTCTTCTTTTCTCGTACATTAACATGGTCTTACGCCATTTTGGTATATCCTCCTGTAAAAATAAAAAAATGGAAAAAAATAATAATAATAAGATAAAATACATAAAAAAAAACAAGTAAACAACACATTTTTGAAAAAAAATCGATTGAATTAATTAGTAAAAAAGAAAAAAAAGGGGCATAAAAAAATATCAAAGTTACTTCAAATGAAAAGTAAATTCGTTATATTTTCTTTTCTCAAAAAGGAAATAAAAGGAAATAAGAGAGAGAGAGAAAAAAAAAGAAGGAAAGAAACTTGTTAAGTTTAATTAAACAAAATATTCATATAAAAAAAAAAAAAACGAAGAAAGAAAGAAAAAAAGAAAGAAAAAATCAAAATAAAGGGAAAATAAATTTATAAAATTTTCGATCATACGAATTAGAACGATATACTTCGCCATCTCTTTTGTTAATCACGAAGATAAATATATTTAACCAATTAAAAAAAAAATAATAAATTTTAATAGCACGCATGGCAAATTTTGTACTTTGTTATATAAATACAAAAAATCTATATTGTATATCTGTCTGTTCATATATGTATCTGTGCGTGTGCGTGTGAATGTATGTGCGTATGTGAGTATGAGATACGAAAGTTCATATAGCAGAGCTTTCACACCATAAATAAACTCGCTTACGTAGGTACTTAAAATGGCGAGGATTTCGCATTGCAGACTCGACCATCGTAGTAGCAAGCATCCTCGTCGACATTTAATTAAACGATAAAAAATGTTTAGACGTAAAAGAGATATTATAAGGAGCAAAAAAAATTAAATCCGAATGAGGCAACTAAATTTTCCACCATCTTATTTTTCTTTTTCTATTTCTTTTTTTACCTAACATTTTCTCACCTCTTCTCAGACTCTCTCTTTTCTTTTTTTTTTCGTAAAAATATTATAAATAATTTTATTATAATAAAGTAAACAAAATTTATTATAATTGTTATATATATATATATTTATATATTAAGATATATATTTTGGTATGTATATTAAATACAACTAAACTGCAATAAATTTCTATTTACATATAAATCTCTCGTATAATTCATTCTTTTTCCTATTACAATTATCTTTATGATCAATTTAATTGGATATAACATTAATGTTTCAAGATTATCACTAATTTCATTGTAAAATTAATTAATTCCAAAAATGAAAAAGTATTTCTTGTATGATTGATCAAATTAAATTAAATATCAAAAGATTAATTAATTACACGATAAAATTTATTATTTGCTTCATTATTGTAACAACGAAAACATTTTTAAATTCTAATTTTATTTGATATTTTTCTTCTTCGTTTATTTAATATTCCCATTAATACTTTTTGAAAATCTCGGATATTAAAGATATTTATATGTAAAGTTCAATGAGGAAACAAAAACATAATTTCTTTTAAAAGAAACTAAATGACAGACGGCACAGAGTCGAATTGTAAAGCATAAAATGGAAAATTAGAAAGATACTTCCACGGTGTCGCCGACAGCTTTTGGATATTCGCCAGTCTAATAAAACTACTACACGTTCTCTTACCAACACCATTTCTTTTATAAAAGAGAAAGAGAGAGAGAGAGAGAGAGAGAGAGAGAGAGAGAGAGAAAACTTGATTCTTGGCTCGATCTTCTATTTCCTATAATTTTTTATATATAACACACACAGACATATATATGTATATATATAGAGCATGGCCCACATATATTACAAATGGTTTTAAGATGTAATTCTTTTTTTCTTGTTTCTTTTACAATATTATTTAACAAAAAAAAAAAGGATTTTATTTTATCAAATATTTTTAATATAATAAAAATAGTTTCTAAAATTTCATATTGACACAATATTGTATGTATATATAATCAAGTTAAATATAACAAATTAGAAATTATTTATTGAAAAATGTTCGTTTCTATAAATCAATAAATATTTCTTCATTAATAAATAAATTCTAATTCTTTTAAGATACTTAGGTTAAATAAATTTGATTTATCATAAAAGAACAAAAAAAAAAAAGAAAGTAGAATTTAACTTTAAATTTACATTTGTTTACAAAACAGATTGTAATATTTTTGTTGTTATTTCAATCATACTTTGTATCTATATACATACATACACACACAAGCACACACAAACACATACATTTAAACAATATTCAGTTTGACTGCAATTTTGTGTTTTATCTTATTTTCAATGCTAAGACAGATGTGAGAAGATAAAATAAAGAGAGAGAGAGAGAGAGAGAGAGAGAGAGAGAGAGAGAGAGAGAGAGAGAGAATATTTTCTTGTAAATAAACACAAACGAACTCGGACGACTTATTTTTACTCGTACGTAGAGTTCTTTTACGAACTTACGAAAGTAACTTTTTCTTTCTTAGACATTGAAGACGAAGGCAACTTTCAAGTTTCTACGAATACAGAATCGTCTTCAAACTTCTTCGTTAAAACGAACAGCTTCGTTCTTCTTTTTCTTCTTCTTTTTATTTTTATTCTTTTTTTCTTTTCGTTCTTTTCTTTTTTTTTAATTCATGAAATCTCAACAATGGAATCGAATTTCTTAAAAACACTTATTCTTCTTCTTAATCTCATCGAATATGCTATCGTTTTCTATTAATATTATTAGTTTATTATATATATGCATTAAAATAAATAAATGATTATCATATAATTTCAAAATTGAATAAATTACTTCGCATTAGGAAGGAAATCATTTCAATATTTGAAAATTATTATAATATACGTACGTGCGAGATACGATAAATATATTGTGAAATTAATGAAAAATATTCATGGACATTTTTCTTCTTTCTTTTTTTTTTTTTTGTATCTGATTATTTACGCAATTTCAATAATTCACGATTATGATATAACAGATTAATAATACGTATTATAAAAATAATGAAATGTTTAATTATTTTTATTGACTATTTAAACAAATCAATTTAAATAGTTAACAATTTTTATAATAATAAATGTTAAAAACAAAAAAAAAATATATATATATATATATATATATATATATATATATATATATAAAGATATTATAAAAACGAAGAAAAATGTCACGTCTATCAGCTTCCCAAAAAAAAAAAAAAAAAAAAAAAAAAAAACAATTTAAATTACTTTTTTACAAATAATCAAATAAATTTAAATACTAAGAAATTACAATAATACATATAAGAAAAAAAAAGAAGAAAGAAATAATTAAAAATCTTTCTTTTATCGACTTTCGATGAAAGAACGTTTCATCTTTAACGAAAAAAAAAAAAAAAAAAAAAAAAAAAGAAAACAAAAAAGAAAAAAGAAGAAGAAAAAAGAAAGAAAATGTATCTTTTCATAAATACTAGAAGGCTATAAATCATCATCTTTTTTGTGCTTCAATTTTTTGCTTTCTTTTATGTGTTTTTTTTTCTTTTCTTTTTTTAAATGAAAATTTTCCATCTCATGCGTATTCGTCGAATCCAATGCAAAGATATCGATATCATTTATGCATACGTGACGAGAGAGTCACGCATCGTGGCACCGGATTTGAATCCGAGCTGATGCCGAGCTTCTTGCCAACCAATGCAACGACGATATTGAATTCGTGGCTCGGACATTATTGAACATATGGCTCCTACCGAGATTGAAATGCATACGCGCAGTGATAGCAATGCTGGTGTAGTAATAGTGGTTGATATCAATATTACTATGTGATGACCATTATTACATATTATATAGTGTAATAAACCTAAATGAATTCATATTAACTCTATTAATTAACTCTAGAGAAATATTTTTAAATTATTTTATATTAATAAAATATTTGATATATATATATATATATATATATATATATATATATAAACTTAACTATATCAAAAATTTTGTTATGTTCAGTAATTATTAATTTGATCAATTAATTAGTTAGATATATCAAATTTTTTTTTCTTTTTTTGTTAAAAAAGATTATACAGGTACATTAGAGTACATTTAGGATAAATTTTTTAACGTGTATTCGTCCGTATGCTTCTGCGTGTATTATTAATGTTATTCATTAATTATAATTAAATATCTGCTTCAAATTTTTATATTTTGAATAATGGATTATATGCGTATATTAAAGTGCAAATGTATCTCGAATGAATTTTAGCATGTTAATTATTATTAATATTTTCTCCTTTAGCTAGGTTTAAATTATTCTAAATTATTTTAGATAAAAAAAATGTATTTACATATCAAAAAAAAAAAAAAATAAAAAAATAAAAAAATAAAAAAAATAAAAATAAAAAAAAGCACTTCGGACGAAATTTATTATGCTAATACTTCGTGCAAATAGTTTTTGTTGAATATGTTTGTTGTTTCTTCAAAAAAAAAAGAAAAAGAAAAAAAAAATTAATCTTCAGTTTTTCGTTAATAAAAAAAGAAAAAGAAAAAAAAATAGAAATAAAAAGTCAGGACTATAATTGGATGAAAATATTTAAATACAAAGTCTTTGTGTAATTATCGTCGGTCTCTCGGCTATATGCTAATTTTCATTTAATCGTCGCTAATTTAAATCACCGTTGATTTATAATTGTTTATGAATATTTATAGAATGACCCGAGCGTTCGATCACGTGCAATTTTATAATTATTCCCAATTGGACTACCAAGGACAATAAGTTAATATCATTTTGTGCACGTAATTATGTCGTATGTATCTACAATGTACAATTTTCATTTGTTTTGAATATTTTGTAAATTAATTTATTTATGTAAATTAATGTACACATTTTAATATAACGTAAATACATTTAATATGAAAGAAATAAATCGTATTTAGAAAAATTCTAATATAATCGATAATGTTAATGATAAAAAATACAAAATATATTTTTTAGAAATCCTTCATTGTAAAAATTGAATATATCAATATATATTTATTTAAAGATATATAAGACTATGATATCACGTGTATGAATAATATCAACAAATTTTCAATGAAAAAAAAAAAAAAATTCTATTTTAATAATATCAATACTCTCTTATAAGAAATATAATATGCTTAATATAATAATAATAATAATAATAATATTAATATTAATATTAATATAATAAAATAAAAAAAAAGATTATATTATATTATAACCGAAAAAAAATACTCTTTCTTTTTTCCCTTAAAAACATTCTAATATTATTTATTAACCAATCCAACATATTTAATTTCAATTTCATTGAATTTAATTATAAAGAAAAAAGAATTTCAACGAACGACGAAAAACGATTGATTAATAAAAATATTTGTTTGATTATCTACAGACGAAATAATTTCTGCATAAATACATATATACATACATATGTACATACATACATAACTATCTAAATGTAATATAGAGATATTTAAGTTATAATAATTTGTAATACGCAATCGGCTTGGCATTTGGCAAAGCCATGCATGCATACATATAATTCTATGATGAACTTCTCTTTCGTTCGATATCGCGAGTTACAACAAATTACCGAGCTTTCTGGACGCTTTCGAAGTTCCTCTGCCAAACGGACCATGAAATAAGTTGTTGGCACGGTATGTGCGATTAGCATAGACTCTTACAAAAATGTGCGATGACCCGAATGTCGGAATATTTTCTACACCTCGATTTATACTCCTTTTTCTTTCTTTTTTTTTTTTTTTTATTCCTCTTACCTCTTCTTCTTTTGCTCATTTTAATCGTTACGTTTATATGCCAACGATAAAAAATCGTCCGATAAATGTGAAAAATGTAAAAGAAAATATAAAGAAAGAGAGAGAGAGAGAGAGGTGGAAAAATGGGGGAGAGGTGGAAGAGGTGGGGGGAGGGAGAAGAGAGAGTTCAATCGTTTGGATGAATCGTAAGAGTTATTTGAATGATATAAAAAAATATAATACATATCAAATAGTCTCCTTCTTTATTTCCATATTTCTTTTTTCTTTTTTCTTTTTCCCCTTTTGAATATTATAATTCCATATATACTTTTAAAATCATTTATTACTGAGAATTCGAATCATAATTGTAAGAACATAATAGGCATCAAAATATGAGTTCATTAATTAAAACTTAATCACTCAACTTTGTTTCCTTTCACTTTTTTTTTATTTATTTATTTTTTTTTTTTTAATAGCATAACTATTACAATATATGATGTTGTATTTTATTCATCGTTAGGAATAAATGGAAACCTATGTACTACAATGGTAAGTTTATATTAATTAAAGCAATATCAAACATTTCATGGAAAATAAACAAAAAGAGAATATGATAAACGTGATGAGAATGAATCAAAAAAGAAAAAAAGAAAGAAAAAAGAAGAAACAAGAAAAAACAAAGAAAAAAGAAAAAAGTAACAGGGAAAGAAAAAATTAATGATAAAAATTAATAAAGAGAAAATATGAAGCTGACCAATGTTAAAAAAGAAAAAGAAAAAGAGAAAGAGAAAAAGAAGAAGGAACGAATGAAAAAAAGTTTACGATAAAAATTAACGAAGCGAAAAGTTTTCAACTTAATTAAAATCTAAAGAGAGAAAGATACGTTACAAAGACAAATGAGAATTAATTTGATGATGATGATGATAAGAACAAAAAAAAAAAAAAAAAAAAAAAGAAAAAAAAGAAAGAAAGAAAGAATAAAATAAGAGAAGAGAAGAAAGGACAAGGGAAGAAAAAAGAAGAAAAGCGAAAAGAAGGATGAAAGAAAAAGAAAAAGAAAAAGAAAAAGAAAAAGAAAAAGAAAAAGAAAAATTGAAACTGACCATAAAATCTTTTGAATTTTTTGATACATCCTAATTTTGTCATTACCAATACCATTTATCCTACTCCAATACACCATCTTAACACACCATCTCGCTTTCGTCACTGGCTAACGGGGCTGCTTTAAAGTGCCACTTTAACGAGCTTAGCTATTGAAGAGGCTCTCCTTTGCTTCCTCCAAGCTCGTATCACAATTACAGGAACACCGTGAAGAGACAAAGGACTTGAGCGTGTCGAGTGTGAGTTATGCTATCTTCCCCTTGTCTTCTCTCTCCCTCTTTCTCTCTCTCTCTCTCTCTCTCGCTCTGTCTCTCTCTATCTCTGCCTCTGCCTCTTTCTCTGTCTCACGTCTTCTCTCATGCTCTTAGGAAGGTACGTCCCTTTAACAGCCGTCTTACGAGTGTCTACGTGTCTCACGTGCAAACAGCGATTCAAAGAACGCGTAGAACCTCGCACGTTTAGTACATTTTAACGTATGTACGTATGTACATATGTGTATGAGTGTGTGTGTGTGTAAGTGTATGTGAATGTGGATGTGGTTTGTATATATGCGCGTGTGTGTGGAAGAGAGAGAGAGAGAGAGAGAGGGAGAGGAGAAATAGATGGATCAGATCGTTTATCATACTATATTATGATGAATGAATTAATTAGTCTGTAAATTAGTCTATTTGATATATAATACATTAGAAAGTAGAAAGATTTTTTTTTAATTTGTCCAATCCTTCATGTATCTGTTGATCAGAACTAAAAAAAAAAAAAAATATATATATATATATTATTGATATTGATATTATAATTGGTATTATTGTATATCATTCATCATGCTATATCATGACGAATTAATGAATTTTGATGGTACAAAAGTCTATTTGATTTGTAACACATGAGAAACATTTGTTAGATTTAACGAATCTTTAATGATTATTATGATTAGAAAAAAATATTATTATTATTAATATTAATATAATTAGTAATGTATAATTGTATTATTATATTGAAAGGATTAAAGTTTATATTATTAAGGTTTTGTAATACTATTAATAATCATAGTATAATATATAATAATCATAATATAGTATGTACGTGTATATATTAGTATTATAATAATAATGTATTATTATTAATATTGTAACATGATTATATCAGTAATCTAATTAAAAATTATTATGAAAGCCAATCGTATCAATGTTACATAATTATAATAAAATTTTGTAAGAATACATGTATCATAATTTATCAAATTATTACTATTATTATTATTATTATTATTATTATTATTATTATTATTATTATTATTATTATTATTATCATTTGTGAATTAATAAATAATTTATAAAATAGATGATTCTTTGTTATTAATATCAAGACAATTGTAGATCGATAGAGATTATTTTTTCATTTCTGGTTTATTTTTGTTTTGTCGTTATATTACAAAACCAAAATATTCTTATCTCTCACGTTTCTCTATATATGTATGTATGTACATATGTATATTGATTAACTTTCCTCAGTCCTCCCGGTGCTCTTATCTTTTTTAAACAAAACACCGTTAACCCTTATCTCCAGTTCTACGTACATATGAATAGTGCTTCGAATTTTTTGATAGTAGCTTATTGTTAGCTTGGTTCGAAATTTCTCCTATCTCAACTTTCAAATATCAATATATTTTTTTATATCAAACTCTCTCTCCCTCCCTCCTCCCTCCCTCCTCCCTCTCCCTCCCACTCTCTCTCTCTCTCTCTCTCTCTCTCTCTCTCTCTCTCTCTCTCTCTCTCTCTCTCTCTCTCTCTCTCTCTCTCTCTCTCTCTACATATACTCTTAAATAATCTGATCACGTACAAACTATATAAAAACTTTTTATAAGATGTATCTATAACATATTTGAAAAAAAAAGTATCTATGTACATGTTTATTTAAATGTTTGAAAAAAATGATAAAAAAAAAAAAAAAAAAAGTACTTTTCATAACAATTCAGCGAAAAGATTCATTCTATCGTTCAACACTAATAATAAGTTATTAAAGTATATACCATTATATTGTTCGTGTGAATTTATACGATCATATAATAATAATAATAATTATTATTATTATTATTATTTCAATTTTATATACCTAATAAATTAAAATCGAATATCAAACATATTAAATATCATAATAATAATTTTATAAATACGTGCTATTAAAATATAATAAAGGAATATTATATTATTTTCATTATTATTATTATTATTATTATTAACGTAATATCGCGATTTGCTTTAACGTATATCACCATTGATCCTTGATAATCATATTGACACTTGACTATTTCGAGGGAACGAAAAGTGATAATAAAGGGTACATATATCGGACTTTTTTTTTAAGACATTTAATGCAGCAGAAAAATATTCAAGGTTAAGGAGAAAAATTCTTAGTAAGAACGATCGTTTGCAACAAACGATTTCTAAACTGTTTGCGTGAACGTAACGAGCAAACGTCATCGTTATTCGTTTCTCGAAACGTTAACTGGCCAAACGACTCTACTCGAAAATTCTCTAGTGTAATTATCTGACCGTAGTATAACCACTATTAACCTTCTTCCCTTTAAAAGGGCTCGTTTATCTACCTACTAAAGATCCAACCTTCGCACCACATGTTTTAGTCATTAACGAAACCACGATCTATGTACCTCTTAACAACCAGTCGGATATGCGATCACAATTATTTACTTTGATAAATTATTTTATAGGAATTAAATGAAACGTTACTTCTTTCAAATGTTTATAATATCTAATTCTTTTATTTCGATATTAATAATTTTCGATATCATTTTGTTTTAATTACTCGTTTCATTTTTTCCACGTTAAATATTATTATCTTTTCAATTACTTTCTTAAGATATAATTATATTTTCTTTTTGTTATATGTTTAATATTATTTTTAAATTATTTCAATTTAATTATATTTAATTTGTCCAATGTTAGATTAATTCAATATATTTTGAGCTAATAATAAATTAGATATATATATATATATATTATACATATTAGAGATATTCAATATAATTTGAATCTAATCTAAACGTACGTGTTAAATTTATAATATTTTAGAAATGTTCAATATCATTTTAATATAATTATATTTAATTTATTGTATATTCTTCAATGTCATTTCAATCTAATTATATTTAACTCGCTGTATATTAAAGATATTTAATGCCATATCAATTCAATTATGTTCAATTTATAGTGTATGTTGAAAATATTCAATATTATTTCCGATTTAATTATATTTAACTAGTACATTAGAGATGTTACATTCTGATCTAATTATGTTTAAATTGTAATACATCAAAGATATTTAATAACATTTTCATACTATTTAATTATATACATTTGAAATTTATATAAAACTGTTTCAATATAATTCTTTATATATCAATATAATTCAATATAATTATTTAAAACGGAGACTTTTATATCAAAATTATTCTAAACTTTTTAGAAATAATTTCTTTTTCTTTTTTTTTTTTTTTTAAATACTTTAACAACAAATGACACGGTATATAATAATCGAGATAACGAATTGATATACTTTAAATATATATTTTATTTTGAAAAAGATTATTTGCTATAAAGATTTTTGAAGCTTTCAAATTGATTAATAACAATAATAACATTATAGGGACATTTACGTACAACGTATAATTTATAACAATCCTATCCCTTTATACTAACCCTTTGTTAGCGACACGTATAATCTGCTTATCCATGTTTGTAACGCGTATCGATTTATTGCTACGAGTAGCACTATGTCCAATATTATACATAATTAGTGATATAGCTAATATATTATCTGCGGAATAAGATAACTCACCAGATTTTCCGCAAAGAGGCCATCATCTTGATACCTGGTTGGTAGATCGAGAAAAACTGAGGATCTAGAACGATCATAAAGATCGACGTCAACGTACAAATCAAAGAGGGGTGCACCGTTCACTCTAAGAAGTGCCGAGACCAATGGAGTTATGTCAACTGGGACGACACTCTTTGGCGGTAAATAACCACCAAGTTCTTGAAGAAGTTCGTAAACTGAAAAAAGAAACACAAAGTTTCAAGTTTTAATTCATTATTTTCTTTTATTTATTTATTTATTTCCTTTTTCTTCTTTTTTAACAATCATACGAATTATATGACCGTACTACATATTTATAATAATAATAATAATAATAATAATAAGAATAATTTTATTTTTTCGTCACAAAATTAATTATTAATTCATATTCGAAGATTAATTTATCTTACGTACCTATATAAATATTTATATTTATTATTACTATTATTATTACTATTATTATTATTATTATTATTATTATTATTATTATTATTATTATTATTATTATTGTTATTATTATTATTATTATTATTATTATTATTATTATTACTGACGTTATATTTTAATGAACAATTCTAATTCTATAATAACAATTTTGAATAAGTTTCCTCTACTTTATCACGAAGAGAGAAAAGTTCAATATTTTTTTTTAAAGTTCGCCAAATGTTTGCTAATGCATCGCGATAGATGACGAAAACCGATAGCAGATGTGCCGAATATCCGAAGGTATATTGTGCGAACGTCGTTGAAAAAAAAAAGAAGAAGAAAAAAAAGAAAGAAAATAAAGCAAAAGAAAGAAAGAAATAATAAAAACAAAAAATAGTAGGAAAAAAAAATTATAGAAAATTCATCGATTCGTTTTGCGCTTTCCTCTCTTCAAACTCGTTTACGATCGAACGAATTTTTCAAATGTAAAAAAAAGATCGCGTGGCTTCAAGTGATTTCAATCTCACGAAAGAATCTCTCGTATTCTTCCGTTGGCTTCTAGCTACCCCTAAAATATACGTTCTTCGTTATATCGACATCATCATGTTTATGTCCATGCACCTGTAATGTATACGGTCGAACGATAATTTCGATCACCTTGAAACCATATAGAGATGCGACTAAAATATTGCATGAGTAGTAGTAGTAGTAATAGTAGTAGTAATAGTAGTAGTAGTAGTAGTAGTAGTAGTAATAGTAGTAATAGTAGTAGCAGTAGTAGTAGTAGTATGTAAATAGTAATAGTAAAAGAATAATAATTTTTTAGTTTATTACACACTATTATTCTGCACTTATTTCACGCTTATCCAGCATTTACTTTGCATATTTTGTTCCAAATCTCTACGACCTTTAGCTCTGAAAAGTGTGCTAATTAAATAAAAGACGTGACTATTAATGCTATACAATAAAATTGTTTCTTTGGTAAATAAGTAATTTGTTTATTAAATATATAATTTATATAATATATTATATAAATAAATCGTAAGCAGATGTAAATATTTCTGGCAAAATAAAATGAATTAAATTCGTAAGAATTTTTTTATAAGAAATTGTTTATAACAAACTGTTAATTAATTATTAACAATATATTGAAAAATAGAGAAAATTTTGCCCTTTAAAATGATATTTGATTCAAGTCTCTATGATTTTTAGTCAGGAAGATATTGCCATGTAAATGCAGAACGTGGTCATTAATAATATAGAAAAAAATTGTTCATTCGATAAAAAAACTAATTTGTTTATTAATTATTTATTAATTTATGTCATTTTAAAAATCGGAGTCGCAATCTAAATCTTTTTTTTTGGCAAAATAAGATGAATTTACTTCGTAAGAATTTATTTATAAAAATTGTTTATAACAAATTGTTAATTAATTATTAACAATATGTTGAAAAAATAGAGAAAATTTTGCCCTTTAAAATGGTATTTGATTCAAGTCTCTATGATTTTTAGTTCTGGAAATATTCTCATTTAAAAAAGGACATTTACGTTGACCCACTAACTTCGTAATTTCATTCGAATTAGCTTGGTGACATACTGACCTACATAAATTCTGAGAATTTACGCGGCCTTACTACTACTACTACTATTACTATGAACAGCTGTACTATGAGAATTATGAATGGAAATCTTTCGAAAGCGATATCTTCGGAACGAAAAGTTGTAGAAACTTGAAACAAACATTATTTTCAAGAATTTTTTATTCTTTATTTATTTAAATATTGCAATAATGTTGTTATAATAAAATCGATTTTGTTAATAATTTTAAAAATTGAATTTTTTCTTTTCCCTTCGTAATAAGTATATAATTACAATGAAATCATTAATAAATTTTCATTATAATTATATTTGGAGATTATTAAATATTATGATTAAATATTTATGTAAATTTTATTTTGTTTATTTAAAAAAATCTATTACTAGTCATCAATGTACGAAATTGATAGATCGAAAACTCGGATTATTTTTCTTTCGTAATAAGGACATAATTATGATGAAATTGTTTAAATTTTTTACTTTAATAGTAAAAATTTTATTTTATTTATTAAAAATAAGGTATAAAAGATCTACAGACAATCGATAATATACGTAATTGAATGATCGAAAATTCGAAAGATGTTCTTTTCGTAATTAGAATTCTTTGCTTATCATGCACTTATTCTGCACTTATTTTGTGCTTATTTTGCATTTATATTGCGCTTACCTTATGCTTATCTTACAGCATTATTATACGTAAGCACAAAATAATGATTGAATATGAATCAAAGGAACTATCAATTTCTTACTATCGTTATTTATATCATTACCACTACTCTTACTACATTTTAATCGCAGATCTCCATAATATCTCAATAATATTTAAACAATAATATCTCCTAAACCAATAATTTTTCTACATGTATGGATGAATACTTTTTTATAAAAAAACATCAAGTAACACGGATCAATTCTTTCGAAAATATATGATTCGACTTCAAAAAGAAAAAGAAAAAGAAGAACAGTTATCCTTCTTATATTATTTACGTTTCTGCCAACAAAAAAAGTACTATCTGTCATATTATAGTTCTTTCCGTACTCTATGATTTTTGTAAACTAAGTTTCTCCGTATCTCTAAAAAGAATAAATAAAAAGAACAAAAATTCAAGCTGATCAAAGTTATTGGTCCAGTTTGTATAGATGTGTGTGTGTGTGTACGTATATGTATATACATACATATACGTACACATATACATATAAGTCTCTATACATATGAATAAGTATATTGCGCGGAAAAAAAATATGTACATATATGCGTACATACATACATACATATAAATAAGAAAATGGAAGTATAAACAAGAAAAAGAGGAAAGACAAAAGAAAATCAAGATTAAATTCGATCATTAACCGAAATTCTCTAAGGGTTTTGCTAGAGTCAACATTCGATGTCCTCATCCTTCCGAAAAGGAGAGACCTCTACAGAAACTGAGAGATCGCTAATTGCACTTGGGGAAACTCTTGGAGTCTTCGAGGGAGCAGTAAGGGCATACGTATCTCTTACGTGCTTCGCATAACTTTCTTTACATGTACATATACATATGTATATATATATATATACTCATGTATATGCATTTATATAACTTGTGAATCTTACGTACACGTATACATTGCGACCTTAAAAGTTCTTATATTGGAAAAAAGATCCTAAGTGATTTTAAAAGCCAATTACACTTCTATCTTTTTTTCCTCAAAAAAAAAAAAAAGAATAAAAAAAAAATAAAAAAAAAATAAAAAAAAAAGAAAAAAGAAAAAAAAAACTTTTGGTATACTGTTCTTTTATAGACATTTATAAACATTAAACATTTATATATCTAAATACGAAATATATGTATGAAATGTATGCTTATATATGTTTTATATGTATGACGTGTATAATTTTATGTATAATGCATCGATGTATATGTATATGTATATATGTATGTATGTATGTATATGTATATATGTATGTATGTATGTATGTCGTATGTATATATGTATGTATATATGTATGTATGTATGTATGTCGTATGTATATATGTATGTATATATGTATGTATGTATGTATGTATGTATGTATGTATGTATGTATATATGTATGTACGCATGTGTATCTGTGTACAGGACTTTAATCATACGTTCGATAGCTTCATCTGAAGTTCCCCGACGATCGATAGTCTCTTCTCTCTAATCGTTCGAGTCTATTTCGAAGTTTTAACGAAGCTAGAGATGCAGCAGTAACTTTATTTTGTAACACCTTTGCCGTAATTAATATGCGGTGAGCCAACTTCTATGGTACAACCTACGTACGTACATAGTGAGGAAAGAGAGATAGAGAGAGACAGAGAGAGAGAGAGAGAAAGTGTTCGAAAGTTTTTACATACTTTTCAAAATTATTAAAATTTAAATTAATACGATTATGTCAAAGTTAATTTTCTTATAATCGATATTGCTTTTCTTTTGCTTCTTTCTTTTCTTTTTTTTTTTTCTTTGACTTCTTAAATATAAAAAATTGATTTCTTTTCTTTCTTTCTTTTTTTTTTTCTTCTTCTTTTTTTTAAATCGTACACGATATTATAAATTGCGTCGATTTTATTTCAAATAAATAAAAAGATTTTTAATAAAATAATTTCAAATATAAAACAATTTTATAAGATAGAAAAGGAAAACAATAAATAGTTTAATATAAAATATTAAAATATATTTCTTTTCTTTTTTCTTTATTTTTTTTTTGTAATAGAACCACTTATTTTAGATAAAATAGATAAAATCATGATTAATCGAATAAACGTATATCGTTTCTTCATTAAACATACATGGACAGATTCAAATGCAAATAAGTAAATCGGTAAGCAATATGTACAAACGAGTACATAAATACAAATGAATTTCTCCTCAAATATAGTTAAATATATCATAACAATCTCTGTATTTACTAAGAATATAGTTCAAGATACACTCGTAAAGGGGCATTCACTGTAAACTTAGTTAATCATAACTTGGACGATAGACGGTGAAACGAGAAAATAACAATAAGCATTATGATAGAGGGAATGAGACAGACAGAGACAAACAGAGCGAGAGAGAGAGAGAGAGAGAGAGAGAGAGAGAAAGAAAGAGAGAGAGAAACTCTTATGGTGAAATACATAGCAAGGAAATAACGGTTTGTTAGGCAAATCAAGAATTCAAACTGTTTCTCTAATTCTACAATAATAAATGTCAACGCTAAAGTAACGTAATAAATATTTTACATATTATATTTGTACATTTATATTTGTATTATATATATATATATATATATATATATATATATAATTGTCAAAAAATCGTTAATTAGAATATTTATTGAATATTAAAACAGGTGATAAGTTAAATGTTTAATTTATTTAAAACAAATCTCGTTGAAATTTTTTCAATAAACTAATTTAATCGATTTTCAATATGATTTCAATTCGAAATGATCAATTTATAATTAATAATAACTAATAACAATAAGACGAATCTAGTTAACGTCTTCTTAAGGAAGTTAACTTTACTTGTATGAAACTTTGATCGTCGGTGAATACAGTGAACATTAATCATAGTCGAGCGAATGGTCGTGTCGCCGATCAGGGTAGAATCAAACATGAATATCTAAAATACCGGAACCCTGAAACTCCTGCGGGTAAGACTAACTCAGAACTTCCATTTCCGCTTTCGACAGTCTTCCTGTTCTAATGTTGGAACGGATAAATCTGATTGCAATTTGCAGGAATTAGATGAGGTAGATGTATATAAAGATCATTTCAATAGAAAAATAAAAGAAGGAATAAGAATTATTATTAAAAAAAAAAAAAAAGAAAAAGAAAAAAAAATCTGATCTAATTCTTGACATTATTAAAATATACCTAAACATTTTATATACATATATATATATAAAATTGTCAATTATTGATAGAATTAATAATTATCAATAATTGATAGAAAAAAAATTTATAAAGTATATCTGCATGAAATAACGAAAAGTAGATATTAAAATATGAATAAATATTACTTGCATTTAATAACAAAATTAGTTTCAATTTAAACTTGTTATTACATAACAAGTAGACACATAAAAATAAAAAAAAATATATATATATATATCCTGTATCTCTACAAATTTTTATATGAAATATAAATAATAGATATAAAAAAATATAAAATTTTTAGAGAGTATGAGAAAGAGGGGGAGAGAGAGAGAGCGGAATGTTCCAATTAAACTAAAGCAATTTACAATGATGCGTGATTTTATCATGTTCGCTAGACATTAATGCATCGATTTAAATGTATCCACGAAATGGAGATACATCGATCGACATGTCGAATCCATTTTGTATAATAACAAGACTACGTGTCTCCGACAACGAAGTTGCTCGTTTCTCATATCACCGAGGTAATGTCAAAACCGGCGCCAGCTTTCCGAATCTCTTTTCTCATCTCTTCTTTTCTCTTCTCTCTCTCTCTCTCTCTCTCTCTCTCTCTCTCTCTCTCACTCTTTTCCTCTTTATATACATACATATGTATATATACTTTTCTCTCTTCTTCTCTATCACTCTTTTCCTCTTTATCTCTCTTTCTCTTTCTTTCTTCTCTATCACTCTTTTCCTCTTTATCTCTCTCTCTCTCTTTCTTTCTTCACTCTCCCATTCTCTATCTCTCTATTTCTCTATCGCGTATCTCGTTAAATCTTCTTCCCTCTATTCTTTTCAATGTTGATTAGATTGTATATAAATTCTGATTCTCAGCCTAAACAAACTTTCTTCTTTATTATTATCATAAAAAAAAATATCTATCAGTTTGGCCAATATACAATATTAACAATATAAAAAATTACTATTTTGATTGTTCACTTAGATATAAAATAATAAAATGTTTCAGTAAAAAAAAAAAAAAAGTATATTATGTAACATATATATATATTTAAGTTATTATTTATTTTGATATAAAATAGATACTAAAAATTCTCAATAAAAAAAAAAAAAGTAATCTATTGTGTTATTTATTTAAATATAATAAAGATGTTAAAAATTTTCAAGAAAAAAATTTATTTGAATATATAGATTATTTCTATCAAACGCTTTCAATGAAAAATAATACGTTTGTTTGTTTAAATATAAATCCCTTTTGAAATATCGATAACATTCACTCATCAATTCAATCAAATATTTCGTTTATTTAAACAATATAATATTGTATATTTTATAATTTTATTAATTAATTTTTTTATATACTTGTTCCTTTATCACTCTATGAAACATAATATTTACATATTTCATTTTCTTTTTCATTACCAAATAATTGTTGAGAATAAAACAAAAAAAAAGACTTTATCAATTGATATTTATTTGAAAAGAAGTGGAATAAAAAAAAAAAAAAAGAAATTGACTCGAATTGATATTGATTTCGATTTTTAATATATTAAAAATCAAAAAATGAAATATGATTTTGATTGAAAGAAATCTATCAGAGAAGTGAATTGAAGATCTCTGAAAAAGGAATTTTGGAAAAATATCAAGGAGTGAAATAAAATTCAGAATTTATGCCATCGAGATATACTATTTTATGTTCGCGTTGATGTCGTTGGAGATGGATTTCGTTGAAGACTATTCAAGAAATCCCTTCTGAAGTTTGCTTTTCAACTGCCAAGGACAAGTAAATCAATCAGATACTCAAGTAAGTTCGTGTAATATATCGTCTTGATCTCACGCAAGAGAACGATTAAGTGCGAACGTGCCAATCTTGATACACATTTTTCCTTTACTCTTTTTCTCTCTCTCTCTCTCTCTCTCTCTCTCTCACTCACTCCTTTTCTTCTATTGCGAATCAAATCAAATCATTTTATTTTTATATCAAATTAAATGGAATTACATTTTATTTTTTATACAACAAAATACTTCTTGAAAGTTATATATAATTATTGTACAAATACAAATAAATCGGAATTGCACGTTTCTTAAAATATACCGAAATAAACTGATTGAAAAATGAATGAATTCTATGTAAAAAAAAAAAAAAGAAAGGAAAACGATATTTTTATAAACGCGTTTAACTTCACATTTATTTATTTAAATTAATTATGACTTGTTATTAATTATATCTTGCATATACATATGTTAATTTACTGGAATCAATATTTAATTCATAAAAAAAATTTGTAGATAAGTAATAATTTTAATCCTTTTTTAACATTTTAATTATGTATATCTCGTTCACGTGTTTTTATATTGTATAATTAGAAAGAAGATAAAATAATAATAATAATAATAATAATAATAATAATAATAATAATTAAATTAATTAGAAGAATAAGAAATCAATGAATGAGAATTAACGAAACTTTTTCAAATTTTGCGATATGCAATAAGTAAAACGAAAGCATCCTCTATCGTTAAAATTATTAATTAAAAATGATTGGATATTATTAATATTAAAAATGATTAAAAATTCATAATTTTTTTTTTTTTTTATATTTAATTTTCAAATCAAAAACTATTTTTTCTACATATTATTAATCTTATCTAATACAGCATACAAACGTCTCATAAAAATAATGATTCAATAATTCATAAGTTTTAGGATTATTGAAATCCCATCGAAATAACTCACGAAATCCCATAAAATTGATCATAAAAAAATATTCGAGGAAGTAACAACGAGTAAGAGACAGATAGAAGGGAAGAAAGATATGGAGAGAGAGAGAGAGAGAGAGAGGGAGAGAAGTGGAAGAGAGAAAAAGAGAGAGAAGAAGTGGAGGAGAGAAAAAGAGAGAGGAAGAAAGGAAGTGGGAGAGAAAAAGAAAGAGGAAGAAAGGAAGTGGAAGTGAAAGAAAGAGAGAGGAAGAAAGTAGTCGTGATTTTGAAGATAAAATGAAACGACTTCACTAAGAATCCAAAAAATATCCGACTCTGGCTAGGTCGAATCGTGATTCTTGAGTGACCTTGACATCCTTTGTGATACAACTACTTCCGATTCTTGAAAGCTGAAGCAATAGTACAATCATGATAAGGACACGCTTTAACACTATAGTAGTTTTTCTTTCACCGCAAGGTGAAACTTTTACTACCTTTTATAACTTTGTCCGGACGTTCGTAATTAATCTCTTAATTCATACTAAGTTTAATTGATACTAAAAATTCTTGATTAACAGTAATTACAATGATAGTTACTTTTAGAATAATTATTTGTTTCACAATAATAATAATAATTATTATTATTAACTATTATTAAAAATACTGAGCTAATATGTTTTACGTTTATCGTAAAAAAAATTTTCGTGACCAATCTGAGAGAAAAAAAAAGAAAAGTAAAACAAATAAAAAGAAAGAAAGAAAGAAAGAAAAATCAGGGAAGAAGAGAGGGAGAGGTTGTTAACGTGAATCCAAAGAAAAAGTAGGTCAGATCGTCGTTCGGATAACACGTTCGACCATCTCCTGCCTCGAATTTTCTTTCATATTCAACTCTCTTGACGTTTTATTGTGTGCTGAGTGATGTGTCTGTGTGTGTGTGTGTTTATGTTTGTTTGCTTGCTTGCGTGCGTACGTACATGTGTGTGTGTGTGTTTGCGTGCATACTCACATGAGTTGTTCACCGAGTAAATAATTGCTGGAAAAATCAAAGTAGAAGAGAGCATACTCGGTACCGTTCTTCCTGAATAATTATCGTATTATAGTTACATTACGTGTACCAGTTTCGTGCCGAAAACAATTTTTCTATTTTTTCTTTGTTCCGTATTTTGTTCTCCTCTCCTCTCCTCTCTTCCCTTTCCATCCCTTCTCTTCTCTTCTCTTCTTATTTTTTATGTTCTTTCTTTTCTTTCTTTTTCATTTTTTTATTTTCCCTTTTTTACAAGGATTTATTGTAGCTTTTGTTCCAATTTTAATCAGAAAAAAAGACACGCATGTATTTCTTCCTGATTAAAATAAAGATAATAATAATATAATAATAAGTTAATAATAATAATAACGAGTGTTTAGTTTCATCAAGATCGTGATGTTAATTACGTGTGATTAATTGCGTTAATTTTCTCTTTCTTTCTTTCTTTTTTCAATTATAAATAATTAATTTGATAAATTTATTATAATATGATTAGAATAATAAATAGTACGAGCAATTAATTAATTTTATTAAATATGTTGATTTTAATCGTGGAAAATATTAATTCACAAATATTTGTTAATATGAAATGAGCGAAGCAATTATATATTTACAAGTTTCTACGAAGAAGATAAATAAATTAACAATGGCAAACAGTATTTGTGAAATATAAAAGAAAGAAAAAAAAAAGAAGAAGAAGAAGAAAAAGAAGTAAATATTAGAAAAATTAGAAAAATGTACACGCTAGATGTAATAAGCTTAATTAAAAAAAAAATACTATTTAAATCTAATTCACTAAAATATTCGAGAATGTTTAAAAATACAATAATCCTCTTTTTATACAAGTCTTTCGAATCTAATAAAATTCTAATCTCAAATAAAACAAGAAAAAACACGCTTATTACATTTTTCTCCAATGAATTATCCCCATTAATTTTTTTAATCTCTAACATCATAAATTTTAATCTTATTGAAAGCACAATTATTTTCCTATAAAAAAAAAAAAAGAAAAAAGCAAATTTAATTTACAAAATCTAACATCTAACATTACAAATCCTTTAAAGAAAATCTAATTAGTGTAAAAATAAAATTATCTTACCGTAAAAACATTTCAAATCTAATAAAATTCTAATGTAATTGAAAATACACGATACTTTATACCCATTAATTATTATTATATTCATTTAATTTATCAAATTTAATATCTAACGTTAGAAATTCTTTTAAAAAAATAATACCTGCCTGTAAATAATGAAATTATCATTTTCCTGCAAACATTTCAAATCTATTAAGGAAAGAAAGAAAGAAAAAAAAACTATCTAATTCAATTTTTAAACACAATAATACAAAGTTTTATCAAAAGATAATTTAATTTAATTTATTCGATCTAATATCTAACCTTTTAAATCGTCGATTAAGCAAATTGCAACGAACAGTCATTATTTCCTTTGTTTCCGATTACAAATGACTACAAATAGGATATATATATATATATATATATATATACTCTATATAAAAGACAAGTTGGTTGGTTCATTGATGACATTTAGATCGGATCGAGTATCCAGAGACTGAAACGAGATCAATGACACGAATACGATACTCGCGAGGATAATAATGTCCGTCCTAAGGGATTAACATGTTCACGGGACACGAGGACAGATCTGTAATTAATCGTGTGATAATTAAGGGAGATTACAAGGACGACGATATGGCTATCCGATCGATTTCTCGAATGCGATCCTTTCCGGCTTTTCAACGAACATGTTGAACGATAACGATCCTTCTTTCTATAGCTTGATAAATTGAACTTTTATAACTTATAATTCGTCGATAACGAACTCTAGTTATCTTTTACGTTATCGTATAACATATTGTGTGTGGGTATGTGCGTAAATATGTACGTCTCTCTCTCTCTCTCTCTCTCTCTCTCTCTCTCTCTCTCTCTCTCTCTCTCTCTCTCTCTCTCTGTCTCTGTCTCTCTAATTATAGTTAATATAAATATAAATAATAAGTATATATATATATATATATATATTTATATTATGAATTGATTTTTAAAAATTTATAAAATTTGTTTCCGCTTTTTCAATCAACTATTATTTATTTTATACTTTTTTGTAGAATCTAAGATATACATATTTTTATAGAATAATAATAATTTATGATTTTATAAAAAAAATATATATATATATATTTTAAAGAAATATTTCTTGTTTTTATTGTATTTCTGTTTCTCCCTTATTCTTTCTCTCTTTCTTCCTCTCACTCTCTCTCCGTCTCTTTCTCTTTTAATATTACATATGCATTGATTTTTAAAAATTTATAAAATATGTTGAATTTTTTTACCTATTATTATTTATTTCATACTCTTGTTTTTTTTATTTTTTTATTTTTATTTTTATATATTTATTTATTTTTTTTTTTTTGGAAATAAAGATATTTTATAAAAAAGAGAGAGAGATACATCTATAAAGAATTATAACGCACATAGGAATACTTTTTATATGTTTACTATATTTTTACCTCTCTTGCGGGACTATTAAATCGTTACAACGACTGACATTGATCGTGAATGCTTTTTCGAGAGAAAAAGAAGAAGAGAAAGAAAGAGAGAGAGAGAGAGAGAGAGAGAGAGAGAGAGAGAGAGAGAGAGAGAGAGAGAGAGAGAGAGAGAAAGGAAAAGAGAAATTATTATAGTCGTTACTCTTATTGTTAAAATACAGCTATGACCTTTATAAATGAAAACTGTCAACGATTTGTAAATATTTTTTATACACAATTTTCGTACACAATTTTTTTACACATTTTTTTCTACACATTCTTTGTACACAATTTTTCTACACATTTTTTGTCTATTTCATTATTAATAGTTTACATTTAAATAATTATCTGTGAATTTTATCGTTAAATATTATGTCAAAAGTATTAATAGTAATTCAATGAAATATAATTTTTAATAAAATAAGAAATAAGAGAAGTTAATCATCTATATATTTTCTTTTTCTATTGTTCTAATTATTATCAAATCTATTAAAAAGTTGTATACATTTTAGTGAAAGATAAATTAATTGTACTCTTCAGTAAACATAATATTTAATTAGTTTATTTGATTTAAAAGAAAAAAAATGTATAACCAAGCAATCTTTCTAATTATAATTGTCAAAAAGATTAATCTCCGTTGTTATTTAATAACTCAATTATGTTTAAACATATGATCATTATTTTTAATAAAAATAGTTACTATATATAATAAAGTATAAATGCGTAATAAAAACGATGTAATTACCGACACAATCTAAAAACTTAATTATTTATATAGATCAAATTATTTCAATTATACCGATCAATAATTTTACGAAACACTTCACACATCGATTAATAAAATTTTAAATCGGAGAAATTTTAAAATTCATACTAATATTCGAGATACGCGTTTGCGCCAATTAAAAAGTACAAAAGAAAAAAAAAATAATGAACAAACAAATAAATATTGTAAATAAATATAAAAGAAAACGAGAATAAAAAAGAATCATCCATTAGCCAACGAAACAAAGGAGCTTAAAAAAAAATAAAAAAAAAAAAAGCACGAAATAGAAAAATAACAAAGAAAAAATAAAAAAATAAAAAAATAAAAAAATAAAAAATTGTAAATATTGTAAAGTCTAATATTTCTTTTGATAACCATGAAAGCAGATTTCGCGTCGGGATTTTCAATGTCCCAAACGTTATATGCGCATCAATAACGATCTGTGGCTACTAGAATCGTTTTCTGTTGTGTGGAGTATATGTATGTACATACATACACACAGATTGACGGAAACTGAGAGAGAAATGGAGAGAAAGAAAAAGAGAGAAAGAGAGAGGAGAGAGAGAGAGAGAGAAATGGAGAGAAAGAGAAAGATATATATGTATATGCGCGTGTGTGTGTATATATATGTGTATATATATATATATATATATAGGAAGATAGATAGATAAAAAAACAGAGAAAGAAAGAGAGAGAGAGAGAGAGAGAGAGAGAGAGAGAGAGAGAGAGAGAGAGAGAGAGAGAGAAAGAGAGAGAAAATGAGAGCAAAACGAAAGGCAGCAGGTTTACCAATGTGGTTTTTACCTCACTGTGCTTTCAACCTATTCGTTGACGTAACTCTCAGTCGTAAAACGTTGACCAGAAAATGTGTTGAAGTGGAATACATGTATTGTAGATAAAAAGTATCTATCTGTTAAAGAAAGAGAGAGAAAGAGAGAGAGAGAGAGAGAGAGAGAGAAATGGCGAGAAACAAATAAAAGGAGGAAAAGAGAAGGATTTCACAGAATGCAAATCAGTGCAACGAAAAAGGCACATAGTTCGTAACCGCTACACAAAACCACCAAAGGACCCCTACAATTCTTACCCCTCATCTCGATCGAAAATGAACGCATAAAGTTTCACAAATAAAAGGGTTGGACAATGAGAAAAACCCTTTTTTATCCCCTCATCCTTTCACCTCCCTTATTCTCCGAACTCTCTCATCCTTCTCGAACCAACCTTCTCTCCCATCATCTTCTTTCCTTTCGATACTTTCCTTCGAAATCTCTCTCATTGGACTCAATTTATTGGACCAAACCTATTTTTATCTTCGAAGGACTCAATCATCGGAATCGACTTGTCGGTAATCATCTTCAAAAGCTTTAATTACCTGCTATTATTTCTCTTGTCGTTTACAGCGACTCACGTTTGCGGATTTTTTTGTATGTTGAAATCTTTATAATTAGGGGAAAAAAAAGAAAAAAAAAAGAAAACAAAAGAAAAATTGGAAAAAGTAAAGGAAGGAAGGAAGGAAGGTAGGAAAGAGAAAGAAAGAAAGAGAGAGAGAGAGAGAGAGAGAGAGAGAGAGAGAGAGAATTTTCGCAATTATTAATACAATATGATATGATATTTATTTGTAATGTATGTATATATAAAAAGAATTATATATTATATTGATAAAATATTATGTAAAGAATAAAATGATGCAATTTAATATCATTGGCAAACGCACAAAAGAATACGTAGTTTGTGATTATATAGTAACACATGAAAGTAAATAAAAATTTCATGTGATGAAATATAAATGATTTTCTTCTTTTTTTTTTTCGTTTTATTCATTTCAAAATTATAAAATTCATTTATTATCAAAAGCATCAATTAACATTCTATAAAATTGTTTATATAAATTAAAATTAATACTTAATTAATATATATATATATATTTAAATTGAAATTAAAAATGATATAACTTTCAAAATGATTAAAAAAAAAAAAAAAAAAAAAAAAAAAAAAAAAAACAATGAAATATATACATGGTGTCGGTAAAATGACCCATACTTCAGGAGTGTATCGAGGGAACTCTATGGAATAACTTTTTAATAAAAACCAATGACCGTCATGACCAACTGCATTTGTGATTTTACTTTTCTTTTTTTTATTTGTTTTTCTTTTTTTTCCATTTTCTCTTCACGAATATTAAGTTGTTATTAAAAAGTTGCACTATGGGATACCCCTCGATACGCTTTTAAAATATGGGTCATATCTTTTGGGACACCCTGTAACTGAATATGACGTGAATGTTGTTGCGAAAAAAAAAAGAAAAAAAAGAGAAAAAGAAACTATTTCGAATTTTTAGAAATTTTGAAAGTGAATGTAGGATGAAGGATAGGTAAATAGAGCTCTTCACTTTTTTATGATGAAACGTAAACTACGAAAGGATTTAAACGAGGGTGGATGCTTAAAGGGCTACTAGAAAGGGGTTGGAAAACAGAAGTTTCTGTGTTATCGATCGCTAGAAGGTAACTTTCTATGACTCAGCCAAGGTCAAGCTATTAGTCGGAGTCACACGATCTCCTCTTATTCTCTCTTCTTCTCTCTTTTTCTTCTTCTTCTTCTTCTTCTTCTTATTCCTTGACTAGAAAATGCTCAAAAGTAGCTTAAGAAGTTATCGATCTTACCAAAAGGCTAGTAAAGTTTACAAATTTTCGGATTTAAATTTTAATCCTTTATGATTTGGAAATATTTTCTACGTTTTTTCTTTTTTTTTTTTTTCATTCATAAATCTCATTAAAATGATAATTTGTTTTTTTGTTCAATTGAAAAGAAATAAAAAAATAAAATTTTTCTTTGAATGTATATCATGGAACTCCGTTCATATCAAGAAATATCAATTAATCTCGATTTAAATAAAAATATTCGATGCATCACATTTCGATTTGTATCCATTAAAATTCGTGCCCTTTTAGATAACATGCAAAAAGCAAAAAGAAAAAAAAAAAAAGAAGGAAAGAAAAAATACATGCAAAAGTTATATTCGTCATTAAATATTAATTAAAAATTAATACGAAATTTATTATTTGAATAATTTAATATTTTTCCTTAAAAATATCATACTAATGATAAATAAATATTATATTATATTAAAGGTACAAAAAAAAAGAGAAAAATGTGCATTTTTCAATTTAAGAAATAAAAAAAAAATAAAAACAATTTTTTTTTCCTTTTTCATTTCATAATTCATTAATATATAACATAACATTTATTACATATTTCTTTTCTCGAACTTTTGCATGTTACTTTATATATATGTGTATATATATATATATATATATATATATATATATATATATATATGTACATTTGAATAAATAAAACATAGTAGTTTATCTTTTATACGAAATAGGTGGATTTCTCTATCACATCCATCATAGTTCTGAAACGTTAGATGGTTACCGACTAGCAGACGTGCTTGCTTTCTGACCGTATGCACAGCTCACGTACTATCGACACATAAATAATGCACATGATCGATCGATCATCAATGTAAATATAATTTCGAAAAGACGAAGGAAATACCTCTCAACGTTTATTTTAGATACCAATATTCCGATTACGTATTTCGTATTATAATATTTTAAATTTGCACGTGCTAATTGAAGTTTTACGTTAATATGATATGATATGATAAAAATATTTAAAGATATTAATATTAATGATGTAAAAATTTTAATGAATAGCAATTAATGTAATTAATAGATTTTTAGGTATTCATCGATGTTGTAAATATAAAATACTTAAATTTAGAAAATGTTTATTGAGTATTAATAAAAATTTCTAATATTATAACTTTTAATTATTCTTATTGTTGTTAAAACATTTAGAAATTCATTATTTAAATAATTTTTCATTGCTATAACGATTAATAATATAGACCATTCAAATGACTATAAAATTTCTAAATATTATTTCTAATAATTTCAAAAATAAAAACAATTTTTAAAGAGTTATAAAAGTTTTTTAATTATTATTTTTATATTGTTCCAAAGATTAACGATTTAATAACATAAAAAAAAAAAAAAAGAAACAATATATATATGATTTTGAAAACCTCATGAACTTTTTAATAATTATTTCTAATAATACTGAGAATTATTTTCAATCCGTACAAAAACCTATTTAAAAATTAATATATAAATAAATCTTAATTTATTCTGAATTATTAATTATTCTATGAATTTTCGATACGATCTAAATAGAAAATAAATTTGAGAAAAATATCAACCAAAGTTTTCATATTATCACTGCCAGAGATGATAACAAAAACGTTTTAACTAGAAAGTAGATAAACGTTTTTCTCATACCCGCGACGACGTTCGCTTCCTCAATTCTCTCCAAGCACTTATTTCTATATAGTTCTACCATGATGATTTTACCAAGATTCTTCATTATCGTTTTTGAAGAGAACGACGATAAAGATATCTCTCGAGTATCGACTTACCAGGTGTAAAGTTGACAGGCTTCTCCTTGAACCCAAGACAACTAACGTAGAAATGACCCAGCTTCTCGAAGACACCAACCATTCGACCGGTTTCGTTTATTAACATTTCTGAAATAAAATAAAAAAGAAAAGAAAAAAAAAAAGAAAAAAAAATAGAACAAATTGGAATTAGTTAATCAAATTTTCTATATCGATCTAACGATACAAAATCATGAAGAAAAATTGTTAATAATATTTATGATTAATAAGAATTATTTTTTTTTATTTTTTCTTATTTTTCTTTTTTTTTTTTTTTTTATTATATTAATCAATTAATATCAACAAATTTGACGATACAATCGTAAATAAAATTTTGATATGATTGTTTTGAAAATATTAATGATTACAAAAAATAGATTTTTCATAAAAATCTAATTTTCTCATGTTTGCTAACGAATCAATGAAAACTAATGAATTCAATAAATAATCGTATATTGATTCTATATATACTATCTCTCTCTGTCTCTCTCTTTTTCTTTTTTGAATTCTAAATCTTAAATTTTAAATCAATTTCTATCTCAACATTGTCTGATGGATCAACAAATAACAGATCAAACATTTCGTACTTTTATTAAAAAAATATTTTATTATATATATATATATATATTTTAAATTGTTTAATAGAAAATTTCATTAAAATTTCATTACAATTTCATTAAAATTTCATTAAAAAATTTAATAGCATAACAATAAATTATTTGCAATAATATATTAATTTCAACTACGAATATTTTTCTATATCATTTGAAATTAAATTTTTATAATAAGAATTTAATGCTCATTGCAGAAAATTGATCGACTTACTATATAATAAAAGAATCTATTTTTTTTTTTTTTTTTTAATCATCAATTGTCATTCGAACATTCATATATAAAGACAAACTTCGCGTACGCGTGCATACACACACACACACACACACACACACACACGAACACACAAGAACGTATCTCATAATATCATTAATATCAATTAACACTAATTTGAATTAATAGATTCGCATTCAAAATAGATATAAATAAAATATAACAATACAATTCTCCTTTGTTCTATCAAAATAAATTTTTCATGTCAACACCGATTAGTCAAATCTTTTACGACAGGATTATTAATTACATTTGACAACTTAAATTCTTTGAAAACCTATTAAAATAATAAATTTACCGTGACCCTTGCTCTTACCCTTTGCCCTTACTCTTATCCATGATCATGTTCATGTTCATTCTGGTACTTTTGTTTCGTGATTGTGATCCTTGATCGTGAACTATGATCCATGAACCATGACTCGAGAGAAAAAAAAATTTAAACTTAACTAAGGGCTTATCATTTAAAGTTAAGGCTTTATCGTTCGTGATGTTCACTGAACAACCTACTTATCAATAATTACCACTAATGAAAAGAAAAAAATAAAAAAAGAAAAGAAGAAGAAGAAGAAAGAGAAGAACAAATCATCAAAAAGAAAGCTACTTCAATCGCCAAAAGAACTTGTATAGAGCCATTGATTTCAATATTTTCCTCAATAAACTCTTACACATTCTACATGGAATAACGAAAGTATTACTTACGTATGTATGCATTTATGTATATATATATATATATATATATCTATGTATGTATCTATGTTTGTACGTATATATCTATCGACGAAAGCTCCTTAAAAATAGAAACATTCAAAAATAGTTGATAGAAACAAGTAGTAGTATAATATGAAAACCTCAGATAAAACAAATGTTGATTGTTGCTTGAAATGTTGCTTCTGTCTTTTCCGATATATATCCTTTTGAATAAGAACCTTTACAAAGTCTGACTGAAGGTAACAACACAGACAAAAGGTAACCGATAGAACATCTTTTCCAAAGGTAAAGTGTGTAACCCACAGAGAGAGAAAGAGAGAGAGAGAGAGAGAGAGAGAGAGAGAGAGAAAGAAAGAGAGAGAACGTACATATGTAACTCTACGGAACGTTAGATCGTTTCGTTCCTAGCTTTTCGATGTTCAATGAGAACAGTACACAGAGAGGAAGAGAATGAGAGAGAGAGAGAGAGAGAGAGAGAGAGAGAGAGAGAGAGAGAGAGAAAGAGAATACAAGGAGATTCGTATGTGGAACACGACGAGATGTATCGTAGAACATTGAGAATATCACATACATTCTTATGCACATAAAGGTATACATATATACAATATACATATATGTATTTGTATATGTATATAGATATGTATATCTATATGCATACCTATATGATATCTATATGTATATCTATATGATATCTATATATATATATATATCTATATGCATATGTATATATATACATATATATATATATATATATATATATATATATATATATATTCTAGCCCTACGTGTAAGATATATCGATTAACGTGAATTATTTATAGTACGGACAAGCAAGAGAACTTGATTCGTCCTTTAGCCCCGTGTATCTTATGTACTATGGTTCTTAAATCTAGCTTCACGACGAACTCATCAATTTATTCAACTACCAACTACTACACTTTGCTATGCTATGCTATACTATGCTATACTATGCTATGCTATGCTATGCTATGCTATGCTATGCTGTGCTATACTGTGCTATGCTATACTTTCTTCTCTTTTATTTACGAAATTTTCATTCCTTTCGTCTTTATCTTCGTCTTCGTCTTCGTCTCCGTTCCTTTTTCTTCTTCTTCTTCTTCTTTTTTTTTTTTTTTTTTTTTTTCATTTTCATGTCTCGGGAATACTTTTTACGTCAGTAATACAAGACTTTATTATGGCTCTTTTTATTTGCTCTCACATTAGCAAATTATTCTACATACATAGACATATCTTGTTTGTATGTAACATCACGTTAAACGGAATCGTTATTTATTCCAAGAGTTTCAATTAAATTAATTGCATTAGATCATTAAATAATTAATATAACAATATTGATATTTTATTTTTGAACCTTTAAATGTATGTACGTATACGTATAATTATTATATATAATATTAGCTAATGGAATTTAATTTAATTTACATTATAATATATATATATGTGTGTGTATAATTATTTAATTATGTATTAAATTTCGCAAGAAAAATTGATATAATTGTTTAAATTATACGTATCAGTTTGACAAATAACAATACAATTAAAACTATACGATTTGTAAAAATGTATATTTTTTATCGTTGACAAAACGTTCATAATCATTAATTTAATTATACATGTACAAATTCATGTTGTAAATATTCAAATGTTAAAAAAACTCGTCGAAATGGCAAAAGAAATTTTTATCTTATTATTGATTAATTAATTAAATAAAGAAATTTTACAATGATTATACGTTTAAATAATTCATAATATATTAAATAATAACGTGATAGATTAATTGATCGCAATAAAGAAAATAAATGTAAAAAGTCCCTTAAAGGAAAGGAAAAAACTTACTTAATATTTTAAAAGGAAAAAGGATTTATGTGTGTACGTTATAGACGTTAGTTTCGAACGATGTTAACTCTGCTACGATCTGCCAGTGACTGACACATTTAAAAACAAAATAAAAAGAATAGAAGATCATAGAGGATACACAAATGTAGCGATCACATCGATACGGGACAATCTATTTGTCTACATATTTTCCAATAAAATGTAACGCGAGCTTTCAAATTGACGAATCGAACGAACTATAGTATTGTTCGAGTTTTCTTTAAATCGAGATAATAAAAAATATAAAATTATATGGATTTATATTTAAAACACACACACACACAGAAAGAGAGAGAGAGAGAGAGAGAGAGAGAGAGAGAGAGAGAGAGAGAGAGAATAGGATAGACATTTAAATTAATACTTAAAATATAAATTCCGAAATGTGTATTAATAATATGATCAGTCTTGAATCAATTGTACTTTTTTAAATTCTATTCGATAAAAGTGCTTATTAAAAAATTAATAATAAAATTGATAATAGAAATAATAACAATAATCAAGGGAAATAATTAATAACATAATAATAATACAATAATAATAACAATGATATTAATGATAATGATGTTAACAATAGACGTGATTTCTAAAAGAAACTAAAGTAGCATAAGAAAATAAAACATTATCTGAAGAAAAAAAAATGTTTCGTTGAATTTGATCTTTTCTACGGAACGTTGAAAAAATGACGATGGTAAAACAACTCATTCTTTCTTTCTTTCTTTCTTTCTTTCTTTCTTTTTTCTCTCTCTCTCCTCTCTCTCTCTCTCTTTCTCTATCTCCTTCTCTCTCTCTCTCCTTCTCCTTTCTCTCTGTTTTTCTCTTCCTTTCTTTAAAGGCATTCTCGCGAACGAGGACAGACCATTCGGATATGAGTAAACGAGCGTTTATTCATAATGACGGTAACAAAACTTAGCCGTTGTCTTCCGGAAATTATACCAAACTATTATATTTATAACTTTCGTTCTTTTCTTTTTACTATAAAGCTAAATATTACAAGCAAAATATTGTAAAACGTTCATAGAATGTGCATCGCTTTAACTATTTTTATGGAGATGGGAATAAAATGTAAGTGTAGTAATAAAAAAGTTATGATTACATATAGCTTACCATGCATTATTATTCTTTGGTTAAGTAAAATAATAGTATATAATTGAATATAATAAGGTAAGTGCAAAATAAGTGCAGAATAAATGCATGGTAAGCACAAAATTCTAATTACGAAAAGAACATCTTTCGAATTTTCGATCATTCAATTACGTATATTATCGATTGTCTGTAGATCTTTTATACCTTATTTTTAATAAATAAAATAAAATTTTTACTATTAAAGTAAAAAATTTAAACAATTTCATCATAATTATGTCCTTATTACGAAAGAAAAATAATCCGAGTTTTCGATCTATCAATTTCGTACATTGATGACTAGTAATAGATTTTTTTAAATAAACAAAATAAAATTTACATAAATATTTAATCATAATATTTAATAATCTCCAAATATAATTATAATGAAAATTTATTAATGATTTCATTGTAATTATATCCTTATTACGAAGGGAAAAGAAAAAATTCAATTTTTTAAATTATTAACAAAATCGATTTTATTATAACAACATTATTGCAATATTTAAATAAATAAAGAATAAAAAATTCTTAAAAATAATGTTTGTTTCAAGTTTCTACAACTTTTCGTTCCGAAGATATCGCTTTCGAAAGATTTCCATTCATAATTCTCATAGTACAGCTGTTCATAGTAATAGTAGTAGTAGTAGTAAGGCCGCGTAAATTCTCAGAATTTATGTAGGTCAGTATGTCACCAAGCTAATTCGAATGAAATTACGAAGTTAGTGGGTCAACGTAAATGTCCTTTTTTAAATGAGAATATTTCCGGAACTAAAAATCATAGAGACTTGAATCAAATACCATTTTAAAGGGCAGAATTTTCTATATTTTTTCAACATATTGTTAATAATTAATTAACAATTTGTTATAAACAATTTTTATAAATAAATTCTTACGAAGTAAATTCATCTTATTTTGCCAAAAAAAAAGATTTAGATTGCGACTCCGATTTTTAAAATGACATAAATTAATAAATAATTAATAAACAAATTAGTTTTTTTATCGAATGAACAATTTTTTTCTATATTATTAATGACCACGTTCTGCATTTACATGGCAATATCTTCCTGACTAAAAATCATAGAGACTTGAATCAAATACCATTTTAAAGGGCAAAATTTTCTCTATTTTTTCAACATATTGTTAATAATTAATTAACAATTTGTTATAAACAATTTTTATAAATAAATTTTTACGAAATAAATTAATGTATTTTGTCAAAAAAGAATTCAAACTGAGACAGATTTATAAAACTACATAAATTAATAAGCAATTTATATAATTGATTTATTATTTGGTTAAATTAGAGCCGCAAAGTTCCGAGATAATATTAAAAATCAATTACTCTTTTTCGACATTTACCAGATTAATTTTTTTTCTAGATTTTAAAACTTTCAACTCCGACTAGGAACAATTGCCCTGTACAATAAATAAATAACTTTCTATTAAATCTAACAAACAAATAAATAAATACTCTGTATAACAAATAAATCACAATAATTATCATATAAATTATCACGATAGAAATAAATCGATAAATAAGGAAGCCATATTTAAAATAAAAAATTTGAATCACAAAACAGAAAAAAGGAAAATCTTTAAAAAAAAAAAACGATATAAGAATGTCATGTGGCATAAAAAGGAATAAAATAATTCTTTTCTTTAACGAGACTAACTGTATTTTTGTAAAAAGAAAAAGAAGATTTATTATTCCGAGGACGCGTTCGAGTTTTGAAGGAGAAATAAAAGAGAAAATTATGTTTATGAAATAGCCGTGTTCTAAGTTGATAGCGTGCAGAAATAAGTAAGATATGCTAATGTACGTGTACGCATAAGTTCGTCATATGCAATCATGTTTAAACAATATATGTATTGTATATGTACATAAAATGGCAAGTTAATGTTAATCCTAAGACGCCGCATGACGATTATATATCACGAACAATTCCTTGCTATGTTTCTAATGATCGATATATACGAAAACTTGTACATACATACGTTCTCATACATACAAAAATATAATGCGTATAGTTATCATATTTTACAATATTTTTTTATTCTCACTTTAAATAACTATCGACGATTTTTATTATAGGATACATTTTGAAAAAAAATAATCTAATGAAATATTTTAATGTAAGTAATTTATTAAGTCATTTTAATGAAGTAATTTAATGTTAAGCTTATAATTGTTAAGATAATAATGTTAATGTTAATGTTGACGTTAACGTTAAGATAATAAATTGATTTGAATCTGTTTCAATAAATAAAAAGAAAATAAAAAAAAAAAAAAAAACATCACAAATATAATAAATTACATAGAAAAAATAACCTCGATATTTTCACAATTCTCATAATTCTGTTCTTTTTTTTTTCTTCTACTCTCTCTAGTTATTTAAATTAATACTCAGAAAATATATAAGAATCATATTTTACTTTTTACAATATTTAAGGAACTACTTTAATTCGATTAAATCGTAATTAATAGTAAATATAATATTAGATTAGTTGATATTAATAATATAAATATATAAACAAATAAAAATAAACATATAAATTATTATTAATTTCGCAAAATAAAAATGATAATAGAATTGATAATAATGTTACTGCGTTATGGTAAATGAAAATGTTATTGTTCTAAATATATATATATATAAAAATATTTTTTTTTCTTTCTTTTTTTTTCTTTTTTTTAGATATCCAAGTAATCCAACAAATTAGATTTTGAAAATTAACCTTTACTTTCTTTGTCCAACAAGTATTATGTAGATATTTTCAAACACTCGAAAACTTTTCATCTCGACTATCCAAATGCTTGCACTCGCCTAGTCTTACAAACTTGGCAACTTAGGTTGATTGAAACTTTTAGGCGTTTCTAAAGAAAGAATAAAATATAAAAAAGGAAAGAGAGAGAAAAAGAAAGAAAGAAAGAAAGAAAGAAAGAAAGAGAAAGAGTAAGAGCCAAAATAGCTACTGTAGAATAACGCCTTCAAACTATTCTCTCTAACTACTTCAGTTGTCGACGTTTGCACCTTTGTTTCATTTCTACAGAGAAATGTGAAATGGAAGATCGCGGTGATGTCGACTTTCTCATTCTCGTCTATTTGTCCCTGTCTTTCTTTGTCCTTCTTGGTTTCATGTCAATTAAACAAAGATAAAACACAACACGTGTATACGTACGTATGTATGTATTTATGTATTTATGTATTTATGTATTTACGTATCTTTTTCTTAATTAAAGATAATAGAATTAGATGAGATATTATATTAACGTCGTTTAATATTTTTTATCATTAATTAACTAATTAACGACAAACTCAAATTTTCTTTATTTCGTATACGTATTTTTATATACGTATTTTTATATAGCTTTTTGTTTTGTTCATTGAAATGATAAAATTAAATGATAAATATATTTTGATCCCGTCTAATAAATTTTATTATCAACTGTTTTCGTAAGATACTCGAGTATTCTTTATTTTTATCGAACTCTTTTTCCACTGGCAATAAAACTATCTTTTTTATCTTTTCTGTTTCCTTTTTTTTTATATTTCTCTATTTCTCTGTTTCTCCCCCCCCTTTCTCTCTCTCTTTCTCTTTCGTCGTTTCAATCGCATACGAGTAAGTGCATCTTTCTTTCAATTGCACTAAACATTTCAAGGAAGATAGTAACGATGCAACAACGGTTGTCAGGAAGTTGCTAATGACTCTGGATTTCTCGTCTTTCCGTCTTTAAATGCACGTACAACCAGTTACAATCTTTTTGTTAAACTCGTGAAGACATGAAACCGACCAAGTGAACGATTCTATTGTCGTTAGCAAACTTACTTGCAAGTTTCGACGACCAAAGTCGAAAAAAGATCCGTCCTTTTTTTTTCTCCCTAAATCTTTTCAATTTTTATTTTACTAACTCGAAACTTAAGAAACAAAAAAAGAAAGAAAAAAAAAGAACGAAGTATATCTTCTCACTCCAATGTTATTACAAAGTAGATCACTAAAGTATTTAAATAAATTTTATACGAGTTCTTTTTTTTTTTATGTATTATAAGACAAATAAAAAAAAAACTGACTTTACTTCGACATTTATTATTCTAATTAGTATCGAAATTTGTTAAATGAAACGATGGGAAAAAGAAAAAAGAGAAAAATAAAAATACATAAAAAAATGACTGACCAATGTTAAACAAATTAATATTATAATTTAAAAGTTCTTCGAAGTTATTCGAATTCTAAATGATATATATTATTAATGACGAATTGTAAAAATCAAAAACCAACATAAATTCGATCTATCGTTATACGTATTATTAATAAGAAAAAAAAACACACACACACAGACTTATACACGGAGAAAAGCAAATGAGGATTGTTTATTTTAAATAATGAATAGATATGATAAACACACAAGAATAATAGATATTAAACTATCCATTCGTATAGTTTTCCTGATACGTTGGTAACATTAACAGAGCAAAACGTTGATCGTATAAATCACGATCATCCTACAACACCATAAAGATATATATCTCTATGAGTACATTCATAGCAACAAAGCATGATCTGGTTACTCAACGATATTCCACGATACATGAAATACCATTCTAGCGTACTATTATCCCGTAATACGTAGATATACGTAACACAGTAATACATAGTGTGTGTGAATGTTCGAAGACACGAAATGTGCCATAAAAGATAGAGAAATGCTATTAGAAAAGAGAGAAAAGACATTTTTGCAGTTGAAATAAATCTTTCTATTTTCCGCTCGATAATGTTATCCCTCTACAATACTTATTCCTCCATTTAAAGAGCAATTTCGGAACATTATCTCCTTATTATTATTATTATTATTACTATTACGATTATTTTTATATTATTTTTACATTAAGTAACAAAAAATAATCATGCGCCATGATGGTTTTTCATGTACAAAATAAATGATTTTACTTGCAATACTTTTAACATATATATATATATATATATGCACACAACTATGTCATACTTGAGTTTAAAAATAGCACGATTGAATTTTTGCCGATGTAAAAGCTCCCGTGTGGGTCTATCGATCGCCCGCCATTTTTACTCTTCTCGATGATGTCCGATATCGTTTTTAACGCCGAATGACATCGATCTTTATAACAATGTATTCTTATCTTTGAATAACATATTTGTGTATATATATACATATGTAGATGATATATGTACGTATATGTGTCGTGTGTTATGTGTATGTACATATATATATATATATATATATATATATATATATATATATATATATATATATATATATATATATATATATATATATATATATAGTAAACGTGAGAAGAAAAGCTTGATATGCGTTTAGGTTTGTGGTTATATGCGTTGCGGTTTTCTTTGTGTATATGTGTATTCCTGACCATGACGATGATTGTGGTTAAACCGAGATATCCTCTCACGTTTAACATCCCTTCCGCTAAAATTCAATCAATCTTGTCATTTTCAGTGATAGAACTGTCAAAATTGATGGTTTCGTTAATGTTAATCTTTTAATTTCATACCGTATGATATATGTTAATTGTTCTTATAATAAAAATATATTTCATTATTGATACTTTTTATCCAATTATTATTTCGTTAATTTCATTATCGTTTAGCATTATTTCATTATTATTAAAATATCTTTTTCATTGTGAAAAAAATGTGAAATATAAACATCATCGTATCAAAACTTCGATCAAAACTATCGTTATTTATATTCGTTCATTCAATGTCATTGGCATTAATAAATACGATATTTAAATTAAAAACGATAATTATATTTATACGTGATAAAGTAATACATTAATACGTTCAAAACGATTAATACAAAATTTTTCTTACGGAAAATAAATAAAGGAAAAAAAATATCAGAAATAAAAAAGAAATATATTATAATCATTTATATATATATATATATATATATATATATATATCATTTATATATATATATATATATATATATATATATATATATATCATTTATATATATATATATATATATATTATTTAATAATATTTTTAAATAATATGAAAAATATTATCGTAAATTAATAAGAAGATCCAAAATTTAATATACATAATGTTAAGTAAAAGGATGAAAAATTCTTCTCGGATGAATTCTTATATATGAACTTGAAAAAGAAGAGTAAAGATTCAATTCACTGACGTCTTTTCAAGTCTTTTCAAGTCTGCAACGGGGTGCTTCTTTTCTGAGAAGTATTCAAAAAAAAAAACAAAAAAACAAAAAAAGAAAGAAAATAAAAAAGAAAACAAAAAGAAAAAAAAAATGGAAGAGTGAAGTAAGGTACTTCATTTCTCGTTACTTCTTTTCGACAAAAAAAAAAAAAAAAGGAAAAAAAAAAGAAAAAAGAAGGAAAAAGAGAAAAGAAAGAAAAGAAAATAGAAAGAAAAAGTAATGACTGACCTTAAGAAAAGAAAGAGATAGATGTATATCATGAGTTTACGCGGAAATGACGCTGAGATTCGCTACACTGAGATGTACCTGGGACAATACAAGCATTTTATTAATATTTATTATCTTTTTACTTTTTATTTTTTATTATTTCTATAGATATTTCGTAGAAAATAAAATCTATGTGATAATAATAATAATAATAATAATAATAATAATAATAATAATAATAATAATAATAATAATAATAATAATAAGAATAATAATAATAATGATAATAATAAAATACTTATTATCGTAATTAATCTTTCTTGTGACTATAAAATCGTGTGTGTGTGTGTGTGTGTGTGTGTGTGTGTATATATATATATATATATATATATATATATATATATATATGAGTGACCTATATAAAATTTACTCATTGTTATTTCTTTTCATTTATAAAGAATTAAATTATCTATATTTAATTAAATAAAAAGAACAAATAAAAATCCTAAAGAATTTTGTTAATTAACAATTGTTGATCTCGTTTCATTTCTTTTCTTTTCCTTTGCAATTTTTTCGAACAATGAGCAATTCAATAAAATATAATATACAATATAAATGTATGATGTTGAAATACTTTTATGAGTTTAAAATCGAGTAACGTGTGATAACTTGTCCATGAAGAACTTTTATCATTTTGAAATGATCTTTCTTTTCTTTTTTTTCTGCTTTTTGTTTGTTTGTTTTTTCTTTTTTTTTTTCTTTTTTTTTTTTGATTTCTTTCTAAAATTTGATCTTCTCACAGGTAATGTCAAAAAGTTTCTAAAACCTCTATTCTATTCAGTTGATGTAGTTTTTAAAAAGAGAAGTTGAAGCGAGAACAAGCAGTAACGCTTTTTTAATGGTTCTTCGTCCTGTTGAAAGAGAATTACGGTTTTCATGAAAGAGAATACGAAGTTTCATCTTCGTATATTTCCTCAAACTAAGCTTCAATAGTATTCTCTTTATTATAAAGAAATTTTCATTTTAAAATTGTTAGAAAAGAAATTACTGCTTAACGATATTGTTAACTCATCTCATATAAGAATATAAAATATATCATAAGTACATATGTATTATACACATGTATAAATGATACCTTTAAACTTAAATAAAAAAATATTGCAATTGTATATGTAATTATGTTATCAACATGAAGTTAATATAATCAATAAAATTAATAACAAAAATATAAAAAAGAAACATGTATATAAAATAAAAATAAATAAATAAATAAAACTGTAATATCATTACTAATGATAATTCTTAAACGATTTTAATAATTATTAATTATAATACGAACTGTAATAATGAAAAAAAAAAAAAAAATAATAATTATAATAATAATAATAATAGAAATAATAAAATTAATATCAACGACAAATCGCAATAACATTATTGATACAATCGTATTCTTTAATAAATATCTAAATTTACATCATTAAAAAAAAAAAAAAAGAAAAAAGAAAGAAAGAAAGAAACCAAACGATACCTCTCATTAATACAATCGATACGATTAATATAATGTAATGAATGTAATGAAAACAAAAAAAAAATAAAATAAAATAAAAGGAACACTCGAAAATTTTCTAAAACAATGGTTAAACATAAATAAATTTAAAAAATGAAAAGAAAAGGAAAAGAAAAGAATAACAATTAATTACATAAATTGTTAGAAACAAAGATGAAAATACATATGAACGTACTTACATATGTACATATACATACATACATACGTAAAATGATCGATTGTAATGGGTCACCCGGTATATTGGCATACGCTTGAACCTATTGTTCCTGTTAAGGTCGCAAGCTCTGGCTTTGCTAGAACGTACGCGAATCGCGTGGCGCCGGTTTTACTTGCCGCATCGATCATACGTAATACACAGTCGTCGAGCATCATTCTCAAAAACGAGGTCGTACTAGTTATCCCAACTCATTTATTTATCGTATTTTCCTTCTATCCTTACGAAATTAATGCTTACACGATACTTCTTTTATGTCTGACTATTTTTCGTTTGCTCCATCGACCCCGAACCCGAACTACTATCCTTCTTCCCCCACCACCAATCCACCCAATCACCCAATCTCCACCCATTTGCTACTATCCAAAAATGTATTATATATTACATAGGAAGAGTTCATCATTATATGCATATGTACATACAAAAAGGCCGGAAAACTTTTTAAAAATGGGTCAAAACTTCCTATATGATTTTAAAAAATCAATCAATCTTTTTCGAGAAACTTATTCATTCAAGTTCGCAGATAAGCTTGTGGTTTTACAAGCTAGTCTTACAGTTTTACAATCCGAAAAATAAAAGAGAAAAAAGAAAAAAAAACAAGATGAGGAAATTAGCCTGATTTGAAAAATAAGGTAATTGATATTTAAAAACCATCCAAAGACTTTTTCATTCTCCCCATGTACATAACAATTAAAAATTATTTGCATTTTTATAATCATAATATATTGAACGAAGATAAAAACAAAATTCGCCTTTTTTGTTCGTGTTCTTTTCTCTTTCCTTCATGCATATAAGTATTATTTAAATAAATTAAATTAAGTAAATTTCGAAATTTTTCTAATTCATTTTTTTTTACTTTAAGAGTATGACTTTTAATTATAATAACAAAGAAGAGAAAAAATGGAGAAGATAGAAGAAAGAGCAGAATGTTAATTATTAACAAATTTATTAAATAATTTTTTAATAATATGGCTAGCCATTTAAAATTCTTTTTGAAAAAAAAAAATAATAACGATAACGAGAAGAACATTAATTGTTTATTAAACCAAACTACCTCCTACTTACTACTTATATATATATATATTCATATACGTAAGTATACATATGTAGGTACATGTGCGTAAACAACAATGCATTTGCATTCTTATCGAACGAATGCGTTTCATGCATTAACGAAAATTAGAATCCCCTCCTAGGAAGAACCATTTCCCGAGGAAGATATTTTCCAAAGGAAATAAAAGGGATAGATAGATAGATTGCACACAAACAGTTACGAACTGTTTACACGGTAGCCTTTATACATTATGTAGATGTTTACTCAGAATTCAATTATTTTTTTCCTTACATTAAGTCTAAAATGGATTTTTAATAAAATAGAAAAAAAAAACAAATAACAAAAAAAAGAGCAGAAGAGAAAGATACGATAAGTTTATTAACAAAAAAGGAGAGAACATAATATAATGCTAATATATTTAATAAAATGCTAATATTTCTGAAAAAAAATAGGAAATAAAATTCTCTGAGAAAGGGATAATACTTCTTATTGAATTTAATAAAATCTATATTCGAAGAACTAACTCTTGATACAAAAGAGAAACACATAGATGAACATCTTTAATATCTTAGATATATATATAAGAAGAGGAAGATATATATATATATATATATATATATATATATATATTTAGGTGTGAAAAAAGAAATCAATTAATATTTGTATTGCAACAATTTCGACGGAAATATTTTGTAACACTTTGTGGATCACTTTTAATACCAAGTATATAAAAACGAAAAAAGAGAAGAAGAGAGTGAGGGAGAGAGAGAGAAAGAGAGAGAGAGAGAGAGAGAGAGAGAGAGAGAGAGAGAGAGAGAGGAAGAGATAGAAAGAGAGGGAAGGGAGAAAGAGAGAGTGTGTATAGTTTACGAGTAGAAACTGATAGTATTCTTCGTGTTTTTCTTTCATTAATACCACAGCAAAGCAACGAAAGTCTTTTTTTGCCCTCCACTCTCTCTCTCTCTCTCTCTCTCTCTCTCTCTCTCTCTCTCTCTCTCTCTCTCTCTTTCTCTCTCCCTCACACACATATACACACATAAATATATATATATATTCTCTCATCTCGGCCAAGGAAGGATCTTGCAATTGGAGAAACCGTAACGTGAAATCACTTTTGCTGCGTGATGCTTTAGTAGGGGAAATGGTGGATTGAGGTGTAGAACAGAAAGAGAGAGAGAGAGAGAGAGAGAGAGAGAGAGAGAGAGAGAGAGAGAGAGAGAGAGAGAGAGAGAGAAAGAAAGGAAGAGAAATAGAAAAAGAGAAAGGGAGGAAGGGAGAAAAAAAGAAAAAGAGAAAGAATTGAAAATGAAAAGAACGTACTTCAAGTTTACCATGCCCTTTCAACTTTTCCACCGCACGAGGAACTTCTCAGCGTACAGACGGCTCGTTACGATTTAATGAACCGACGCCGGTCTGGCAGCTTTCAAATTTTCGAACGAATTGTTCGACATTCGTAAAATTTTTTACGCGGTGGTCGTCCTTAATCGTCATGATTATTTCATACTTCAATGGAAAATCTATTACGAAACATTTTCGAAATTTTATAATTCTTCTCTTTTTATTAAATACTATTCCTTCATCGTTCTTATTCTTAATATTTCTCTCTTACATCATATATCCATTAATTATTATATATTAATCTTATTAATAATTTAATTCGTGATTACTTTGTTTATTTATTTATTTTTTTTTGCAAATACATCACGAGATAATAATTTTTATATAAACAAAAAATATATCCAATTTATTATATGAACAATTGAATTTTTATATTATCCATTAATAGATAATTTCAATTAATTGATGTACGATTATCTTCGCTCGTTATTTGAAAATAAATTTTATTCTTTATAAACGGAGTCAAATTAAATTTTTTTTACAAATACATATATACCTATATACATGTGTACGTATATATGCGTGTTCTATAAAAATTATATCTGACTTAGAAATGGTTCTTAGCCATATTTCTTTTAATTTACCATTTATATATATATATATATATTTTTTTTTTTTGATTAAACTAAGATAACAAGGAACAATAAATTGCCTATTGTCTATTTAAAGACGAACTTGACCCCTTTAAATACGATTAATCGGGTTTGTTGAAAATGCATACATGTAGATCCCCCTTTCCCTTCTCTTTTCCCTTCCCTCCCCGCTGCCCCCTCAACGTTTTTCTATCTTACGTAAAATCAACTACTAACTAAGGCTTCATCACCGACACTTCGGCAATGAAGAAGAGGGGCCAGGGATGATAGCGATTAGCCAATTCTGATGCTCAAGACAGGTTTCAAACGTTTCTATTGATCTATCTAACGAAAGTCAGGATACTCTGAATGATATCAATCTAATTTGATAAAGAAAATTAACGATTGCCAAATGTATTATAGATGACTTTATCATGACTTCATCATTGATCTTTATTTATAATTAATTTATATTCATTATTAATTAATTTAATTAATATTCACTAATTAATTTATATTCACTAGATTATAATAACTAGAATGAATGATTGTAACGAAGATAGAAATCTTTTCTAACATTTTATATATGGGCTATTTTTTAAATCTATATATGTAGAAAAAGAGAGAAAGAAAAAGAGAGAAATAAAAAGAGAGATAGAGAGAGAGAGAGAGAGAGAGAGAGAGAGAGAGAGAGAGAGAGAGAGATAATGTTGACAAGTCGTGTTGATATAAACATTTAAATCGAATCTCGTAAAAAATAAAAAGGAAAAAAAGAAGAAAAAAATGTCGGGTAAAATGAAAAGAAAAATTCTTCTCTTTAGAAAAATTCTTTTTACGAAAATAACTAAAAGAAAATCTGGCATTGGTTAGAAGCTTTGCTATCAGCTGGTGTAGTTGAAAGAAGAAGAAGAAAAAGAAGAAGAAATGAAAGAGAGAGAGAAAGAGAGAAAGAGAGAGAGAGAGAGAGAGAGAGAAAGAGAGAGTATAAAGAATAGAAAGAAAAGGTGGGTTACTTTTCATTCTTTTTGGCCAACTCGACCGTACGTCACACGATTCTCCTACTTACTTTTTCTTCTTCCTCTTTGACGCCATAAGAAAAACGACGACTCCTTTCTAAATTCTGCCAAGATAGATTTATTTCGAGAGAAAGAGAAAGAATGAGAAAGAAAGAGAAAAAGAGAGAAAGACAGAGAGAGAAAACATTCGTTAATGCGATTCTATCGATTTTTGAGCGTTTATTTTAGTTCTTAAAAAAAAAAAAACCCCCTAATGTTCAACTAAAGAAAACAAATAGAAAGAGTTTTCTTCCACAATTAGATCTCAATTTTGTAAGATAACATTGAAATTTCTTTTAATCTTTTTCTTCTTTCCTTTTTTTTTTATTAACGAAATAAAAAAAAAAAAAGAAAGAAAAGGAATGTTTAATTGCTTCCTTTCCAATTTCTGTATATTTCAATTTATTCTTAATACATCAATTACTGTATGAAAAAAAAAAAAAAAAATTACGAATGAAACAATTGAAATGAATATGGAATAATTAAAGAAGAAAAGAAAAGAAAAAAAAGAAATTGGTCCAATCTTAATTTCTAAAAGTTTATTCTAATCTTTAAGCTTAGACTTAACGTTATGAACAATGTCATAAAAAGAAAAAAAAAAAAATTTAGTATAAAATAAACGTTAAATTAATAATAAAATTTTCTAACGATTGAAATTTCATACCGGACAAAAATAAATTATCAGTATGATTTTATATCCTAAGCTGGTAGAAAAAAAAGAAAGAGAGAGAGAGAGAGAGAGAGAGAGAGAGAGAGATAGAGAGAGAGAAAGGGAATTCAAAGTTTTTGACAAGTTAGCTAACTTAACTGATGTAGAAAGATAAATCATAAGTATAACTTACTATGAATATGTTCGTCGATTTGTGCCTGCAACATATTGAAACTCGAACTTGGTTGATAGGGCTGTTGATCGCGAAAACCACCGCAGGCAAACTGATAAAAGTCCTTGCAAGGATCCACACCTCTTTTCATTGAAGCCAAGATCCTATTCGAGGCTTCTATGCAGGCCTTCGTTTCGCAGATACCTTCCGGACCGTCTCGTTCTCTAATACATGCCTCGTCCTAAAACATTCATTATTAATTTATTAATTTAATAAGTTTCCTTTTTTTCAACGACAAAAATATTCTCAATATTGAAAAAACATATGTATATCAAATCAAATAAGTGTACTAAAATGTAGATATTAATATCCATTTATTAATTTAATCAATTATAAATAAAGTTACTAGAATTATTATTTATACAGAATTATTTTTTTTTTAATTATAAAAAAAAATATATATATATATATATATATATATATATATATATATATATATATATATACATATATATTTTTAACTAATCATTGGTGTTATTAGAATTATTATTTCATTAATTATTATCGATTAATATTCATTATTAATTATTATTCATTAATATTCGTTATTAATTCATAATTATTATAATTTCTTCTTTTTTGTTAATGTTATAAAAAACTCTAATTAGGAGTTATCATTATGATTTAGAATGTTTTATTTTCTTCTTCTTTTTTTTTTGTTTTTTACTTGTAAATTTGTATTAAATTGGATTAATTGATAACTAGTAAAAATATATTTAATAAAAAAAAAAAGAGACTATACATGAAATGAGAACGACAACTATTGCAGATTGCACTAACACGACGATATCTTTTTAAAAGAGAACACATCATGGATTTATTAACGAGTTCGATCCACTTAACGAACCGTGACGTTCCTCAAACGAATTCCTCACTCATTATATTAATAAAAAGAAAAAAGAAAAAACAATAAAAAAAAGATAGAAAGAAAAAATATATTTCGTCAAATTTAATATTATATAATGCAAATATATAGTATGATGTTATTAAATGTTATTATTAATTATTATTCTAATTAGGATTAATATCTATCATCCAATTCAATTTTCTTTTCTATAAATATTCTAACCCTTTCTCTAGTTATTTATAACGAAATTATGTTTGAGGAATTAACATTAAAAAAAAAAAAAGAGCAAATTTAAATTATATTATATTACAAGATATTAAATATAAAACTTATGAAAATTCTTTAAGAAATAAAATAAATATACTTTCTATAAATTACATATGTGTTTGTGTGTGTGTGTGTCTATGTTACAAATATGTTCCCATTTTACAAATTAAACATACATTTAATATATATTGATACTTTAATAATACTTCTTAATCGATTTATATTAATACGTGCGTATTAGAAAACATGTAGAAAAAAAGAAATATTAATAAAATAATAAATGATAAAATAATAATATTAAATAATCCCAAGAATTTTTCTTAATTAAAATTAAAAAGAAACACAATTGCAATTAAACCTTTCAATAATCCTATTTACTTATCCTATCTATGTATCTCATTTAATCTCACTATCACGTGTTTCGTCCTTCTCGTTGAAGTAAACAAAAAAGTCAATATCATTGACACGTAAATGATGTCAACATTTCTTGTTTATTTTTAACACAAGAGATTACAACAATGAATGAAAGAAGACACAAAAAACAAGATCAATTTGATATTATCTTGAAAAAAAAAAAAAAAAGAAAAAAAAAGAAAAAAATGATAGTAGGCATACATATCTTTCGAAATTCGTTTCTTGCTTTGATAGTAAGAAATAAAGGTCAGGATGAAGGGTAAAGACTAGATCCCAGTCGAGGTTGACATTTGCCTCGAAACCTTACCTTGGAATACGGCTTCGGTATGGTCTAGCACGTACTACGTACGCTTTTACGATTGATTTCGATAAGAACGTAGTTTGTTTATAAATAATACGATCAACAATAAATATTTCCTAAATAAGTTCATTCAATTTCACGTTCTTTAAATTAACATTGTGATTAATTTTATATATGTATTAATACTTAATCATATTTCAAAACAATTATACGCGTCACATGATATTATTAGGTTGGAAATTATGAAACGGGCGTTGAATGAAAATAAAAAAACTAAACAAAAACGCCCGTTTCATAGTTTCCAACCTAATATTATTTTATGTATACTACATGTGCCTATTTGGATATATATATATATATATATATATATATATATATATATATATATATTAAAATGTTTACACAAAATATTATTTTTTTATAATTTATTATATAATATAATATATTAATCCTTTGTATTATCGTTATAAAGAAAACTGCTGTATATAAGATTCTTTTTCTTTTTATTTTTTTGTATATAATAATTTCTAACTTGATTAGAAATAAATAACTATTCTATATGTTATATATATATATATATATATATATATATATATATATATTATAATTATAAGCTTAATAATTATATGTTACTATATAGTAGATAATAGATACAAAGTAGATAAAAAAAAATTAACTCTGTGATCATTTAACAAACATAAGAATTTTTATTAGAAATCTCATTTTAAAATGTCATTCGATTAAAATAATATTTCATTAAATATTTATACCTAATATCACAAAGAAATACATTGATACATAATTTCTTAAATAACCAACTATTGTTTATAACTTGTCAATGAAATCATGACGCGTTAATTGAAATGATCGATAACATTCGCATGTGCTACTTATCATAGACGACTTCGTTCAAAAGCATTTCGATTGTTACCGAGTCATTTGTGAAGTAACTTGGAGGTATCGTATATATTTGCTTCGATCGATAACGTTACGCAATCGGATGCAGCGAAAGAAAAAAGAAAAAGAAGAAAAAAAGAAAGAAAAAAAAAAGAAAGAAAAAGAAAAAAGACAAAGAAAGGAGAAAAGAGAGAGAGAGAGAGAGAGAGAAAACGAAAAAAAAAATAGAGCAAATATTTCCTTATCTATCTATTCCAAAGCTTTATAATTGGCGACTTGGAAGAAAAATGGTTTAAAATGTTTAATCTCTTTGAAAATCAGTAAAAGAAACTTTTAACGAGAAAGAGAAGAAGGATGAACGACAACGGAAGGCGTGTAATAGCCATCTTATCAGCA
>NC_060965.1:5190696-5305696 GCF_910589235.1 Vespa crabro
AAAGAAAGAGAAAGAGAGAGAGAGAGAGAGAGAGAGAGAGAGAGAGAGAGAGAGAAGGAGTGAGAGAAAGGGAGAGAAAGACAAAAACAAAGAGACAGAGATGAGAGAGAGAGAGCGAGTGACAGAGAGTGAAAAACAAAAACAAGAAGAGACAGAGATGAGAGAAAGAGAGAGAGGGAGGGGTAACAGAGTTTGTTTTTAATTTGTTGTTTTTTATTTTTCGTTACTTCATCTTGTACTTTTATCCGGCTTATCCCCTATCACGAAAAGTTTTATTTCGTTTTGTTCGGCGATTCCAACGAAATAAATTATTATTAGCGATTTATTGCACTATAAAATTCTTACGTGTTTTTAAAGGTTATGTATAATCTTATTTAATAATTATTGTAATAATTTTCTTACTTACTTCTTGAATAATATATATAAAATTATATATTATATTTCATCGTTTATACGTACGTTTATACGATCTTGAAATCACAATGTTATCTTATTGTAAATAATTATAATTATAAATCGCAATTATTAATAATAAATTTGGATTTTACGTCTCTCTATAAGCGCTTACGATGTGAGAACCACTGTACGATATAAATTTTCTCATTGTTGATTCGAAATAAAGAAAAGAAGATAAAGAATTAAATTTTTTAGTACAGATTACTAACTTATCGACTATTGAAAAAAATCGGTAAAGATCTGAAAAGATTCATTTTTATTACAATTATGGAGAACAGCTTATCAGTCTGAAACAACCTTTAAAGAAATAATGATTACAGTATAAATAATATATGCTTTCGTAGATCATTTTGAATAATTTTTCTCTAAATTGAATATATCTAAAATGTATAATATTTTATTATAAAATGTGTAATATTTTTATTTGTGAATTTAGAAATTAAAAAAATAAATTAAACGATGCGACGTTTACGATCTCTATTTTATCGATCAATTTATTACAAAACTCGATAAAGTACAAACTTCAATCGGATTGAAATTCGTATCAAACTGACTTTTCATTAAAATTTTTTCTTTTCTTCGTTCATCAGTTTATTTCAATCAAAAAGCATTATTATCAAAGAGCATCGAGGTAAGCGAGATAACTTTTAGCGAAACTTTAATGATTAATGAAAAACGGAATGAAAGTATGTACGAGGAGGATTCATGAAAAATAAAAAAGAACAAAAAAAAATGAAAAGACGAATAAAACAAAAGAAACTTTCATTCGAAAACTTCTTCGCGCTTTAACCTACAAATATGCGAAAATAAATTTCCTTATTAAACATATTATGTAACGATCACTTGCGATATAATTAATTTGTACAAATCGAACAAAAAAAAAAAAAGAAAATACTTCGATTTAACATAAAGCAATTAAATTAATAGATATAAATAATATCGTAAATCAAGTTTCATTTCTTACCTTTCTTCCAACGATCTCTACAACGACGCAGATTCAATTAGCCGAACCTTCGTTTATTTTCTTTTTTATTTTTTCTTTCTTTCGTCTTTTTTCGATTCCTTCGCTTTTTAGTTCGTCTTTTCTAAGCTTTTAAAATTCACAAATGCATATTTCGTTCATAAACGTCACCATTCTAAAACCGATGAGAAACATTGTTGAAACATCAATGTTTAATATTTCCACGTGTAAATTATTATCTTTAATATACATACATACATATATACATACACATATATATATATATATACATATACATATATATGTATATATTATTTTGTATTAACGAAGATTCTAAAAACACAACACCTGTTTAACGGTTCGAGGTAACACGCGGACTGTTAGTCAGGACTCAACTACCGCGCGATCGTACTGTCTCGCGGTCTCTCCCCACTCCTTGCGCTTTTACCCCCACTCCGGTATCATCGAAGTCTACCCTACTCTCTCTTTCTCTCTCTGTATGACATTTATCTATCTCACTCACATCTTAGGCCTTCCAGCGAAAGGTCCTGTTTTAGTTCTCGTTCTCCTAAAGCCTTCGTGATTTCTCGATATTCAAAATCATTCCTAACATTCAATAATCGTCGTTGTTAATACATACATCATTTCGAAATCTCTTTATTGTTTTTTTTCTTTTTCTTTTTTTTTCATTGATTTATATACATTTATAATTATTAATCGTCGATCATAATGTTATCGAATGATATTTATTACGTTTATAGAAATATATAATATCAGTTCGTTTTTAAGCAAAATTTAGATCATTTAATATAAATTAGGTTAGTTTTAATTTTGTTTGAATATAATCCATTGAAATTATTTTAAATATCTATTTTATCTTATGATTAATATAAAGAATTTATGATTATCTGATATAAATTATATAAATTATTATCTTATATAAATTAATGAAAATATATATATACATATATATGTGTGTGTGATTTTAGAATTATCTGATATAAATTATATCGATCGTTTTAATCTGATTTGAATAATTTTATTGTAAATAATATCGAATGATATTATTTATAGGATAAATAATTTCAATTCGATTAAATTGATTTTTGAATAAATTTATTAAATATTTTCTTTAATAATAATCAATTATTTCGTGATCCTAATCTTATTAAATATTTCACGGTCTCTCGAAGCTTTCGACGTTAGGACAATTTCTCTTTGGACGTGAATTTACTTGCAGGCTGCGTCATAGAATACACAAGGCACGTCATTCGATTAAAGCTTTAGTCCCACGCGTTGTCCTCCCTGTCATCTCTCGTATCACAATCACCTCGATTCTACAGAGAAACGGATGATCGTCTATATCAAAACGTATTTACTAACCTCTCGCAGCTGGTAATTCGATCTTTAAATGAATCATAAACACGCTCACGTTCGTCTAACGTAGCTAACGTATTCTGGCAAGGTAATCTCTTATACATATAATATGATCGTCCCAAAAAAATTATTACAAATATTTCATAAAAGATAATAATTATAATATATTCGTTAATATTATCATTTATAAAAAAAAAAATATATATTATACAAATAAAAATATAGTTATGCGTATTCTTCATTAAGGTATAATAATATCATTAAATCATTTCATAAATTCTAACCTAGATGTAATCTTCATTTTATAGCTAACAGTGTTCGTTATAAAAAAAAAAAAAATTGTTACAAGCGCATTAAACATTGATATTGATTAAAATCAACTCGTAAAGATTTTCATCGTCATATAGAATAACGTTTTTATATTACGACCCGATAAAAAAAGCTCCTCGTAACTTACATACGTATCCATACATACACATATACATATATATATATATATATATATATGTGTATATATATATATATCAAATATAATAAAAGCAAAAACGCAGTTGAGTGACCCAACTTACATACAATCGGTAAAAATGAAATTAACAAATAATTGTATTATATTAAACGTTATTATAAAAATTTCGTAAGAAAACTGAATAAAAATTATTATATTATTTCATATTTGTATTAATACACATATATATATATGCATGTATAATCGATTGAGCCATTTTAAAAGATGAAACTTCGTACATTTTTAATTTGTAATTTATCGATCGGTTGGTTATAGGACGTCTCTATGCAAGGAACTCACGTCATCGTAAAGAGCATGCCGAGGTCGAAGTAATGAAACGATCGTAAAAATGATATCTTCGAAAAGAGTATCTTTCTCTCTTACATATCGAACGTGTAGCCATCTTTCCATGTTGGCTCGAGAACAAACCAATGTACGTACATATATCTATTAACTTATATATATATATACACCAAATATACGTAAGATTACATATATACAAAATATACTTGTAAAATATACGTAAGAATATATAAATGGAGAATATACATAAGAATACATAGGAAAGTATATATAGTAATACATATGTGTAAAAATATATACAAATATATACATATTGAACATACATATAAAATATACATAAGATATATATATATGTGTAATATATATATTTTAATCATTGACATCGAGATACATCGCGTTATATGTTAATTGAGACATTAATGATACTTTTATCCGACTTTGTAATCTTATTGATATATTTTCGTAGTTAGTATATCCGAAAGATTTTCAATGTGAAAAGAAAAGGATTTTTCTATAGTGGTGCTCTTGTACAATCTTCGAAAGCTCTCATAAGCTTTACAGTATCCACGCCATTGTTCTTATCTTTATAAAGAGAAAGTTCTAATTTATTATTAATTATAATTATGTCTCGAGTGTATGATTAACGTGAACGTCATTCCTTTGTGTTCTCAAAAATCACCTTCATTTTTTATCGCTTCACTATATTCGTTGTAAGTATATATATATATATATATATATATATACGAAGCTTTTGTATGTTTTACGAAAAACTTCGTATGTAAAACTTTGATAGTTAAAAACTTTGATATATAATAATTTTATTTTTCTTTTTTTTTTGCGAATCAATTTTACTTAATTTTTAAACAAAAATTATGTATGTGTGTATATATATATATATATATATATATATATATATATACACGTACACTATATATGGGTATGAATATATATAGGGATATAATAATTATATTTAATACATTTTTTTTCGACAAATAAAAATGACTGAATCTAATAATAATTAAATTATAATATAATATTATATATATTATATTTTTTGGAAAAGAAAAACAAAATAGAAACGTATGTATGTATTTATAATTATTATTATATTTAGCCATTTTAAGTTTTTTAAAAGAAAGAGAATTTAGAATTAACAATAATACAAAAGAGATTATCAACAAAAGGAATATCTATTTGAACAATATAATTTATTATATTGTTAGGTTTAACATATTTAATCCTATAATTCTTATTTATATGCATATCACGTTTCTCACTTACCTTACGATATTGTTCATTCGATGGACAGTTTCAAAGTGATATAACACGATTACGAGCGAAGCTAACGATTTAATCTAAACTCTACAATGTTAATTAAACTCTTTGTATGTTATGATGTCGTTATGATGTTACAAATATCAATGAACGTATGTATATTCATGTATTCAACTTGCAAAATTAAATTCGTTAGAATAACAGGTATGTGTTTGAGAAGGTATATTATATAAAAACGATGCAGGCCAAAAAATAAACATTTTATTTTTTTTTGTTGTTATTGTTACTGTTGTTGTTGTTGTTGTTGTTGTTGTTGTTGTTGTTGTTGTTGTTGTTGTTGTTGTTGTTGTTGTTGTTGTTGTTGTTGTTGTTGTTGTTGTTGTTGTTGTTGTTGTTGTTGTTGTTGTTGTTGTTGTTGTTGTTGTTGTTGTTGTTGTTGTTGTTGTTGTTGTTGTTGTTGTTGTTGTTGTTGTTGTTGTTGTTGTTGTTGTTGTTGTTGTTGTTGTTGTTATTGTTGTCGTCAACGTCGTCACGTACATCATGTACAGAATGAGGTTTTGATTAAATGTATTTTAACTATAATATATAGTATGTATTATTTATGTATATGTATATTTATATTTATATATAGATATATCTTTTCAAACTCTGATCTTTACATCTCTCTAATATACCTACATAAAGTTTATCTGTAGACTTCGTGACTTTTTTTTGCATATCTTTTGGTGACTCTTTAAAACGAGAATGAAAATAGATATATATATTTCTAAATTCTCTTTCTTCCTTTATCTCTCTCATACGTACATTCATACTTACAAGCGTATACATTTATTCACATTTTTCTTTCTTTATTTCCAATTTAATCTGATTAACGAGCAGCAACAAACATCAGTTTAATAGCTAGAGGTAACTTGAAGTATTATGCGTATTATTATTCTTTTTTCCAACTTTCAAACCACACTTTAGTGGTTTTTAACAAAGAAATATCTGGTTTAAGTGTATGAAGCAAAACAATAAAATAATAATGAGAACACATTATTATCTCACATTCAATGAGAGAAAATTTTTCTCTTTTTTTTCTTTCTTTCTTAAATTAAACAATCAGTATTTCATATAGTACAGTAGAACCTTTATTATCTGAACATTGAACATTATATTTCATTTGTCATTGTTATTAGTTTATTAGATTATACCTGATATCATTAGGTCATATCTAATGTTTTATTCTTTTTATAATAATTCATTATCAAGCATGCATTGTAGCAAATATTTCATACATAATGTTTCATTGTTTTTATAATGATCAAAATAAAATTTTAGATTAATTCATTATCAAACATTTTTTATAATAACAGATATATCGTATATATAACATTTTGTTTCATTTGTAATAATAAAAATAAAATTTTAGATTAAATTATTATTAAACATTTTCTCTATCATAATAGAAATATTGTATAAATAATATTTTAGTTTGTCTGCAATAATAAAAATAATGTTTCAAAATAATTAATTGTAAAAATGAAATGATATTAATGGTTCTACTGCATGTATATTCGTTGAGACAATTTAAGAGTTAATTTAAAAGAAGTCTAATGTTTCATAGGAAACCTTTCATTAACAGCCAATCACTATATAGCTTAACTGGATAAAGCGTTAGAACAATGTAAACACGGTAAGGTGATCTTCGACCGTGAACTCTAGCTAAAGGTGTTTTGCAACACCTATATTAGCTTTATAAAATAGAAACTTTGATAATCACGCGTACAACACTTATAGTATACTAAATAAGTACATATACTATATCTCGAATCTTTATCATTTTTCTTTTCGTTTATTCTAATAAATCATTGATAATTTAAGCGAAAGCGAAAATTTATATTTAAAATTGAAAATTTAAATAACATTTTATCGATAACGTTCTTTGATCAAACTGGTCCATGCGTGCAAACATCGACGTTTTTTTTTTATTTTTCTTTTTTTTAAGTCTTCTGGACTCATTACATATTTTGTTTATAATAGATTCAAGTATTAATTAAAAGATTTCACCATTATTGGAATTTAAACATTTCATTTTCGATCTATGTTATTTTTAATTAATGTGTGTGCATTTGTTTTGTGTAAGAGATTTGTTGAAGATACTTTAAAATAATATTAATTAGAATTAACAATTAAAATATTATAAAAATATGACGATCAAATGATTTTAATATGTTCTATCTATTTAATAATTAATTTATTTTTTTTATATTACTTAAGTAAAAATCGTCAAAAATCATTATAAATGTTTGAATATTTCGGGATGTTAGAAAATAGATGGAGAAAAGGAATATCGAATTTCTTATAAAATTCTAAAATGGCGTAATCCCTTAATCTAACATTTGATAAAAAAAATTATTAACTCTTTACGATTAGTTTGTGCAAAATAGTAAAATAGATTTTTGAATCATCGTCGATATGTATTCTGGTCCTTTCTTTCATTAATCTTCAGAGTGAGCAATGAGAGTATGATCGTTTTTATAAAATTATAAACATTTTTCAATGTAATATTTTATAAAACAATATAATAATAGATATGCATATATACGTCGTTTAGAAAAATTCGTGCGTTTTATTAGGACTTCTCTTAACAAGAAATTAATTTGTTCTTGTTTTTCTTTCTTGTTTTTTTTTTTTTTTTTTTTTTTTTTTGATTTAGTTGATTACACCTACGATTTCTATAATCAAACTATTATTACTTATTTAGCGTTAAAAATTTCTTTGTTACTTATTATATAAATAATATGATCGAAAAAGGAAGAGAAGTATTGATTGGTAAAGAAGAATTCGAAAAATATAGAGATGAGATTAGAATACATCATAAGTTATTTTTTTATATTATTAATTAAATACACAATCATCTTTTTTTTTTTTATACAGGGTGAATCGTATTACACGATATCATTTAAAAAAAAAAAAAAAACTTTATCATCGCACATTAATAGATCTTAAAGATTTTATCTCAACTATACGTATAATTTAAAAAGATGTTTGCACATGTAATACACCCTACATTTTCTAGATTATCATTTTAATTATGAATTTTATGAATATACAATTCATCCTGTACATTTAACATTCAAGATATTAAAATCTGTTTTTCAACGATATATATATATATATAACCTAATATAAATATATCAAAACAATTAGAGGAGTCAAAGTACTATTACTCACGTTTACTAACTATTACTCACGTTTTAAATCATGGAAATAACTATTATTTTTAAATCGTAAAATGAAAGTTTCTTCTCCATCTTTTTTTTTCTTATTTCCACTATAAAAAAAAAACAAAAAAATACCTCAAAGAAAAAAGGTCGACATCTTAATGCAATTAACAAATTAAAATCATAAGTGATTCGTTGAATAGATCTAAGCAATATTGTTAGTTAAGTTTTAATATTGTTAAATTTTAAAATTTTGTTAATTTGATTTTATTTATAAACTCGAACGTTGGCACGCCTGGACCGGCACAGATCTTTTGTCTTTCTCTCTCATGCTCTCATACAAACTTTCTTTCTCTTTCTCTTTCTCTCTCATGCTCTCATACAAACTTTCTTTCTCTTTCTCTTTCTCTCTCTCTCTCTCTCTCTCTCTCTCTCTCTCTCTCTCTCTCTTTCGCATTCATAATCATTGCTGTCAACTCTAAACACACCATGAAACTCCGCTACCGAACGAATTTAATGGAATATCTCTGCTAAAATTTTTTTTGGACGGGCTCGTTAAATTAACGAGCACGACTTTCTTTTACACAATAAATTATTTTTGTTCCCAAAAAGACTACTACGCGCGCGTCAGGCTCAAATTCGTTACCATTGAAATAGAATAAATTAAATTTTCGATTGAATCATTTCGTTTATTATAGATCTTTATTAAATTTCAATTTCAATTTCTCTCTCTCTCTCACACTCTCTCTCTCTCTCTCTCTCTCTCTCTCTCTCTCTCTCTCTCTCTCTCTCTCTCTCTCTCTCTCTCTCTCTCTCTCTCTCCCTCTTTCTCTCACTCTTACTGGACATATTTTTTTTCTCATACGAGCCAAAAACGCGCGTTTATGACATATGTATGTGCATATTCTTTTTTTGTGTTATTATAATAATTATTATTATTAATATTGTAATTATAATTATTATTATTATTATTATTATTATTATTATTATTATTATTATTATTATTGTTGCTTTTTTGTTTTTAACGTTCCATAAATCTTTTCCATATTGTGTAAGTTGAATAAATGGATTTTTATTAATTCTTTTTTTGTTTTTTTTTCTTCTTTTTTTTGTTTTTTTTTTTGTTTTATTTCTGTTTCTTATTTATTCTTTGTTACGTTAAATTTGTCGTTCGTCGTTCGTCGAATTTCGTCGCACTTTTCTTTTTATTTATTTTATTTGAAAACTCTTTCCTAACGCGTCAGCTCGAAAAAAATGTTCCTATAAATCAATTTAAAAATGGAAGTTGTAAAAAGCTATTCTTTCTTTTTGTTTTTCTGTTTCTGGTTTTTTCTTTTGTTTTCGTCTCTTTGCGAATTTGAGAGAAATTTTAGAGAAGTATGTAAGATTTAATGAAGATTAATATTGATGTTCTCGAGAACGCGAATGCGTGAAGGAAAAGATAAAGAAAAAAAAGAAAAAAAAAGAAAAAAAAAAAGAAAAAAAATTATAAATTTCGCGTGAACATTTTCAATTTCGAGCGGCCATATGAAATGTCGGTCGTTTATCGTTACATCGCACTCGAACGTTCTTCGTGGGCCTTTTTCACAATTGCCAATTTCGAATATGGATCTGCAGCTGGTAATCCAGTATATGGTGGTTCTCTGGTACCGTGTAACATCAATGTCCATTCTCTAATCCAACCATGTTGAGGTATTTGCGAGTTTAAGCTAACCTATAACACGATATCATCCTTATTACTACAATAAAAATGCATATCATCGAAATAAAAAAAGTAATAAGGTTGATGGCAATGCACGTTCTACGTACAAAAATAATTTCATTACGTAGAAACGGCAATTTTCAATTATATATGGTTTTCATTGATATGACCGTAAAATTTATTCGACATGTCGCGAATGAAATTATAGTTATTAATTAAAAAATAAATGGAGAAAAGAAATGGAAAAGAAAAAGGGGGAGGTGGAGAGGAGAAAAAAGAAAAATTAATCAATTGGACATTGGTTCAATTTAGTTTATAATATTAAATGAGATTTTATTAATTTAGTTTTATCAATTTAGAAAGAAGAGAAAAAAGAAATTAAAATGATCACCGATCATTACTAAGTAATATAATTTATTAATTAAAGGATTAACATTTTTTTATAATATTATACTTTTAATGTCCAAGATAATTGTGAAAAGTGTAAAATTGTATTAAAAAGATAAAAAAGTTTGAGAACCTCTGGTATAATATAATACCTTCTTTATCGACTTATTATTTATAAGATGATATTAAAGAGTTCAAAAAAAAAAAAAAAAAGATATAAAAAACACAATATTCTCTTGTGGCAATATATTTTTTCTTAGTATTTTTTTTTTTTTATATAAATGATTATTCTTATAGTCATATCACTTTTGACAATATAATTTTGTAAAAGCGTATTGTCGTCGACTATACGTCATTTCGTACTTTTATGCTTATGGGATGAGATTTTAATTGAAAGTATGAAAACCTTGACCTTTGACATTTCAAGAAAAGAAATAAAAACTTTGTACCTCTAACAGCCAAGTTCCTTGAGGATATTCGCCCCAAGTATGAGTTGTCATGAACGGCCACTTCGTAAATCCATCTCTGTGGTCGTCATCGTTGATTCTGCGACTTAATATCATCGACCTTCGAAAAAGTCAATAGTTGAATGAATTTTTCTTTTTGTAAGATCATTTCATTTTCAATGTTTCCAATTGGATTCATTTCAAATTACAAGCGCATGTGTTCAGAAATTTAAAAAAAAAAACAAAAAAATATCATATCACTTTATAAATTTGTCAATATTTTATAAAGTTTATCTTTTTTTTTTTCTTTTTGTAAAATATAATTTGATAGATGTTTATTTAATTAAATAAATATCATCGTGTATGTATATGTGTGCGTGTGTGTGTGTGTATGCGTATGTATGAACTTATTAAAAATAATTTAATAATATATAAAATTTAATTTATTGTAAAATTTGTCAGAATAATGAATGGAATTACGAATAAATAATAATTCATTTATGTTAAGGTATTATTCGTTTAACGTGTTACAATAGCTTATTGTTCCGTATTAAAACCATTAAATGTGGCATTCAAAATACACTTGTAAATGTGAATTTAAAGGACACATATACATTCTATATGACATACCTAGTTCCCATTGGCGAAGTTAGAAACAATTCGAGATCTCCTCGACGAGTAGCATTTACGGAAATAACAGCTTGAACGTGTTCTAAGTAGTTAACAGCATATTCCGTGCCAGCACATGCGTCGGTCTTGATTTTCAACAGAAACGACCGTTCACTGGTAACTTTCCTATAAAAATTCAAGAGCCAAACGTGAGAGTGAGGTCCTTTATTGAATTTCTTCGGTCAACTGGAAGAAAAAAAAAGAGAGAGAGAGAAGGAGAGAGAACAAAAAATCATTGGTTTTTCTTTCTTTTTCCTTCTCTCTTTTTGTTTTTTTTTTCTTTTTTTCTCTTTCTTACTTCATTATCAAAATTATCGTACGCGATTAGAAAAAAAATTTTTTTTTTTCATCAATTAAAGCAATTGCATCTAAAAATTTTTATCTCTATTAGAAAAGAAAGAAAAAAAAATATATATATACATATAAAAAGTTATAAAAATTATTTTCGTTCGTCTCGTAGAAAATTGAATTGAATTAATACGTAATTTTTATCATAATTATAATATTTATCTCATTGGATTTATATACGAATTAAATTTACGAATTAATTAAATTAATTTCAATATATGAAATCAATTGTTAATATATAAATATTTATGTATTGATTAATTTTATCGTCTGATTTATAAAAAAAAGAAAGAGAATGAGAGAGAAAGAGAGAATTTTAAAGGATTTTAAAATCTTTTAAAATTCTCTTTCTAAATCTAATATTATTATTTTTAATTAATTAGTTTATTTATACATCACGACGTAAAACATGATCTATTAATTAATTTTATCGTTTGATTTATAAAAAAAAAAAAAGAAAGGGAAAGAGAGAGAGAATTTTAAGATCTCTTTAAAATTCTCTTTCTAAATCTAATATTATATTTTTAATTAATCAGTTTATTTATGCATCACGACGTAAACAAAAACATGACCTATTAATTCATTTTATATAATCTTTTCTTTTTTCCTTCTATTTTTTTCTTTTCTTCTTTTTTTCTTTTTTTTCTTTTTTTCTTTTAATAGAAATACTTTTTTTATAATTTCAATATTTTTTAAACTTTTTTCTATTTTAAAGATATTGAAAAGTAATACGGTGAAATAATAATCATAGGAAATTTTTAACACACCAAAATAATTCCATCTAATTCCTTCGAAACCATTGGATTTGCGAAAGCTAGAATAAAGGCTAAACTTCTGCCGGGAGATAGCAGGCTCCTTTAAATCGATACTCGACGGTCCGTAAATAATAACATTATTACGGTGCTTTAATTCGATTCGTGCGTTACTCAATAAATGAAAGAGAGAATACGAAGGCGTAATAATACGTAGAAAATCTTATTTTTACAAATACTTGAACATATAAACAATTATCTCTTTTTAAAAATGTGATATAATTTTTAAATAATATTAAATAAAAAAAAACAAAACAAAAAAAATACGAACAGTTATTCCAAACAATAATTTTTGTCAAAATATACAAAATTTTATAATATATAATATAAAAAAAATTAATAGAACCATCGGAAAGATTTGAAGTCAATTTATTAATACTATTAATAATTTTTTATGATTGTTAAAAAATAAATACTAATAAATATTTATTTTTATTTCTATATAATAAAATTACTTCAAATATTTCTTATGATTCTATTAATTATTTCGAATATTCATATAACTCGTTATATTTAATAAAATTACCGATGAAAAAGTAATCTAATTTTATTTGTCTAATATCAAATATATTTTTAATTCATTAGTATACATTAGATAGTACTAACTGTGGCTCGATGACAGAACCAGCTTCACAGTGATATCTAGGAGGTACGGTTTTCCATTTTTTAGCCAAGGCCACCATAGCGCCTGCATCAAGAACACCATAACCAAAGAGATGATTAAATTCCAGTCCAACGCCGTTCATAGTCCAATGAAATCTTCCTTTAGCATCGAACAACGAATTCCTTTTTGAGGTCAATACCGTCAAATGTTGAATGTCCCTCCAAGTCAACTGTGAACTGATATGATTGGCTACTTGTGAAAATATTACCTTGAGAAATATATTAAATAAATAATGAATTCTTTTTTACGTGCGAGTGAAAGTAAAATTTACGAAACAAACATTATTAACGAGATTTTAATTATCTTCTTTTTAAACAACTTGAGTAATTTTATATAAAAAATTTAATTGAACAAAATATAAAATGAAATATAATATGTAATATGTAAAATTGTTTAAATTATATTATACTTTGATTTGAACTTATTCAGTGAATAAAAAAATAATTCTCTTAACTACCATAGTAATCATTGCTAATTGAATTTATAATTGTTGAGTTCGCTTGAATTCACCGGAAAAGAAAAAAAAAAGGTGAAATTATATTACTTGCGTGCCCGAAATGATCGTCGCAATGCAGCTTATTCACGTCGGCGTATTAGTTTCATTATCATGAACATGCTAACAATGATAACAATAAATCGTTTATATCATTAAGATATAAAAGCGGATTAGTAAAAAAATATTCTACTTTTAGAATTTTTCATATAGTTAATACATTTTTATTAAACTTGTCGAGATTACAACGAATGAACTTTTAACATGAAAAGTTTTTAAGAATAAACCGCAATATTTCATTGAAAAATTTTCATAATTCTTTCTTTCTTTTCTTTTTTTTCTTTTTTTTTTTTTTTCTTACGAGACTAAAATAATTAAATATTTCTTACAATAAATGAACAATTACTTTCTTTTTTTCTAGGCAAACAATTACAATAAATGAACAATTACTTTCTTTTTTTCTAGGCAAACAATTTGTCAAAATTGATATGAGTCATCCCATATAACTATATATATATATATATATATATATATTTTAATATCTTTTTTTAAGGAACGATTAAAACGAATTATGATTATAATTGGAATGTAAGCTTTTATGTTAATTTTTTTCCAAGTGAAACGTTAGCAGCATAATTAACGTTCTTTCTATTTAAAAGGGAAAATATTAAAAGAACTTTGGTAAACTCACTTGGCTTCGAGGGCCAAAGCAAACACCCCAGCAGCTTCCGGCGCCGCAGCGGATGTTCCACTATGAGTCGTCGTACATTTCCCATAAAGATCGGTCGTAGCCTAAAAAACAAATCATAATTTTAATTTAAACACTTCGTATCGACATTAGAAAATTATTTTGATCAAGTACGCATTTATTTTTTTATTTATTTAATCGAAGATTTGTTTTTAAATCATCTCTATGTCATTTATTTTAGATCGGATTTGTTTCAATTATATTTTATATCGCACGGGAGTTCGTTTAAATCACGTTTATGCCTTTTATTTCTTTTTCTTTTTTTTTTAATCTTATAATTTTATTTTCATAATTATATTTTATTTCTTTTTTTTGTTTTTTTTTTTAATTTATTTTATTTTTCACGGAATTGTTGCATGTGTTAATTTATTATAAACATAAGAAAAAAAAATGATTAATAAACAGATTAAACTGAAAGAAAAAGAATTGTTACTTTAAGCAACATTTTTTAATATCTTCTTATAATAATTATAACTTGATATTATTTTTACATGGCACATATATTTAAGTATATAAAAAAAAAAATTTATCATAGTATATAGTACTTGAAAGATAATGTCAAAAGATATGAATCGACGTAGAGAAAGATCAAAAACGATTCAATGGATTAGAAATAACAAAAGAAGTGACGTTCAGAAAGATTGATTTTTGAAATTCATAATGTAAAACTCATGTCTTGAAGCTTATAGGGAAGCTTTATTCCTACCTCGATGAATGAAAAAAAAATTATGTGGGTGGAAAGATCGAAAGCTGTTGCCAAGTAAAGCTTTTAGAGTGGAATGATCGAACGCATTAAAAATATCGTTTCTGTTTTAACCAACAATACAATGACATATGTATATCGAAGAAGAAAGAAAATTATATACTCTTTATAAATGATATTTCAATATACGATCGTGGATTATGAATTACTATATGTGTGTGTGTGTGTGTGGGTGAACGATATAATGATCAACCTACGTCTTTCTTTTTCTGTTACTTCTTTCTTTTTTATTAATATTTATTTATAGATACTATGGCAAACATTGAAAAGTAATCTATTTTCAGTAAGATGGCAAAGACTTACAAACGTTATAATTATTCATCTGACTCAATTCAACTTTATACATTGTGTCTCTTATATTTTTATCTTTCAATATCGATCGGTTTATTTAAATAACGTTTGTTATATTTATATTTATATTTTTTTATCTTCTTAATTTTTTTCTATTTTTATTTTTATTTTTATCTTTATTTCCCTAGCCCCTCTCTCCATGGACTTGTATAATTTATTTTACGTAGGAAGAACGCGCAAATGTACTTTTATAATTTTCATTTGTATAGACTAATAGAATTTTAATTTTTTAATCTTCATAAGAATTATTGTAAACGTAAATTTTATTATTATAATTTTTATAAAATTATTATAAACAAAACAATAATTGCTGTATGAATATTGATTTGTTAATAACACAAAAAATTGTGAAAAAAAGAAAAAGAATAGATTTTTAATATCTTTAACTACATATATATATATATAACTAAGATTATCCATCGTTTAAAATTAATTGTCATCAATCGTATCGTTGACATTTATCGTCTTTCGTGTTATTATCGTTATTAGATTGACTTTTATTCTAGCCATGATGATACAAATGAATTCGTTGTACGCACGCGAAACAAATTTGATAAATGCACTTCGTGCTACAGAACATTGATTTATCACAGTAAGATAAATGACCATAACGTACCGCAAGAGACTTGCTGTAAGATCGTTTATCTATCTTAATTAATATCTTTTATTAACCGAAACATCAATGTTATCGCAATCAACGAATGAAAGTTTTTTTCCTATCTTCTCTCTCTCTCTCTCTCTCCCTCTCTCTCTCTCTCTCTCTCTCTCTCTCTTTCTCTCTTTCTCACTCTTTTCTTTAGATTTTATGTTTAATAATAAAAATAATTACGTTCGTTCATCATTATTTCATATAATCTTGTTTTAATAATATTAATAATAATAATAATTTAATAGGAAATTTACTTTTAATTGAATTTAATCTTATTTTAATAATAATGGTGATAATAAGACAATAAAAATCGATTAAATTAATCTTATTAAAGATTATTACTCATTTGAAAATAGGACTTATGTAAATATTTATATCATCGATTTTCGTCTGATAATGTGACCGCTGTGTTTATATTCCTTCTATGTTCTGTTCGTTTAGTTTTGTTTATTACGTTAGTCGTAGTTAGGTCGTAGCAGAGTATAGACCATTAGAGATCAACGTCTAACGATAAGTCTTACGAGTTGCTAATCTTATTGTTTCAATATAAATTTGATGTAATTTCGTTTCAATGTAAGTACTTTTTTTTATTATTATTAAGCAAATTGTTATAAAATGTTATTAAATGAATATATATATAAGAATCTATTCGATATATATACATATACATACATATATATATATATATATATATACATACACACACGCACATATATTATAATCGTTGATGAAAAACAAATTTAAAAAAAATAAAAGAAGAGAACAGAAAAAGAAGAAAAAAATAATTAAAGTGTTCATACTCACCACACCGGTATTAGGATCTTTCGCGCCATTACTAAAGGTCGAAGCTAACGTGCTAGAACAACTTTCATCGTAATGGGCATTTTGACCATCGTTAATGGCACTGTTTATGCTCACGGTCCACATACTCGCTGCGTATCCATCGCAATTACAATCGTCCTCTTCGCCGCCATCACCGGAAGCCCAGACATAAATATTGCCTAAACCTTTTCTACCCTGGGAAAGAAAATGTTTGTATTTGTGCTTGGAAAATCAAGATAAAGGAGAGAGAGTCGAATAAAGAAAGGGAGAAAGAAAGAATGAAAGAAAGATTGAAAAAAAAAAGAATGAAAGAATGAATGAAAGGAGGAATGAAAGAATGAATGAAAGGAGGAATGAAAGAATGAAAAATAAATGAAAAGAGAAAAAAGGGATTCTCTTATAAAAAAGAAACAAGAAAATAGTATCCATTCGTTATCCAATATATTAGAATACTACTGTAGTCATTTTTAAGTGATCAGGGTCAGTATATCTAATGTCCTGCCGTCGAAAATCTTTATTTGTTCTCCTGAGAAATCAGTTGACCTATTCGTATCATGATATTAACCATCGGACTTCCTGTCCGTCGAAAATTCCCATGAGCCAATTTGGCCTTTCTCTTGTCACGAATATATATATATATATATATATATCTTCTTTATATATTCATTTATTTACTTATTTCCTTCCTTCTTTGCTTCTCTATTTCCTTCTTTATTAATTAATTAATTTATATCTTCTTATCTTTCTTTCTATCTTTCTTTCTATCTTTCTTTCTTTCTTTCTGTCTTTCTTTCCGTCTTTCTTTCTTTCTTTCTTTCTTATTTATTTATTTATTTATTTCTTCCTCTCCTTTTTTTCTGATACACGACTCGAATGATTCGGGCATGTTCATTCACAAAAGGAAAAACCACAATCTTGATTTCTAAAGGAATATAGAACTACATATATTTGTATATATCTTACTCGTAAAATAGAAAAATTGTTGGCTTCTTTTCAACAGCTTGCTAGGTAAGAATATCACTTTGATCTCAAAGAGAAAGAAATAACGAGATGTTTTTCAATGTGTCTCATATGAATTTTTATATCTTCATTATTTTTTTGTTTGTTTGTTTGTTTTTTTTTTTTTTAATTATATCAAAAATGACGTATGTTTTTTCCTTTCTTCTTTCTTTTTTATTTTTTTTAAATTTCTGGATTATCGATATTTATTTATGTTTATCATTTTGTGTAAAAATTTACATGTATATGTATGCATAAATCTTTGTTAGTATAGTCCACAGATTGTTTTCAATAATGACATGGACGCCGTTGTCTCATTTGCATTTTTATATCTTTATTATTTCTCTTTCTTTTTTCTTTTCTTTTCTTTTCTTTTCTTTTCTATTCTTTTCTTTTTCTCTTTGAATGATTAAAAATAATTTCTTTTGAATATCCGGCTCATCAATATTTATTTATTTTTATATATCCTCGTTATTTTTTATGGTTCAACATATATGATTAAAATATAAAATGATTGGATAAAGGATGTCTCATATAAATTTTAATATCTTCGTTATTTCATTGATATTATAACCGAAAAATAATGATTTTATTTTATTAAGAGGGTATCTGGATCATCGATAATTATTTATGTTTATTATTTTATATAAAAATATATGATTATATATATATGTCTTTGTTTCTGTTTTTAGGTCACCAATACATGTATTTTATATATATACATATATATTTTTGTATATAAATATATATATATATATATATATTGACGCAATTTGTATAATTTAAATGTGAAGAGATCGATTACAGAGTATCCTATTTACATTTTAATATACTCGTTAGATTTTAATTATAAGGACAAATGTTTCAAAATGAGATTATAATATAACTTTTTTTTTTTGTATATTTGGATCATCTGAATATTTATTTGTATCTATTACTGCAATAATTTTATGGCAATATTCTAATGAATCTTAAAACAGACAAAAGTTAATGTTTATATCGAATGTTTTCGTATATAAAAATTTTAAACCATAAATTCATATATCATAAGACACCCCGTATAATTAAATCAATCACAGACTGTCACGTTGAAACTTGAATAATTTCATTATTTTCTGATTATATTGAAGAACAATACCAAACAGTAAAGACAAATATCGTTTGTAAGATAAATTGAAGTAAAACGAATGACGTAAATTTCTATGTACATATATAAAAATCAAAGAAAAAAAAATCTTCGTTATCGTTTATTAAATCACATTAGACACCCTGTGTAATTGTAATATGAAGAGATATATTATAGGGTGTCATATTTTATATTGAATCATATCTATGTTATTTTTTTATTATAATTGAAAGAAAATTACAAAAAAAAAGAAGGAAAGAAAAAAGAAAAAAAGAAATGATCGTTCAAAAGATGAAATTGATGTAAAACGAATAATGTACATAAGCTAACATGAAAATTTTTGTTATTATGTTTATTAGATCGCATAAGACACCCTATATAATTGAAATCTGAGAATATCGATCGTACCTCGTTAACTCCACGCACGATGGCCCTCATGGTCGCATTTCGTGGCCCATCAACAGTCTTCCCATCATCTGTTGGGCCCCATGAGGCACTATAAATATCGATCAGATCAGGTTCGTGGCCCATACTATTCGCTTCGATCAAATCAGTCATATAAGGCTGATCCAGCATCCGTATTCCAGCAATTTTCGAATCGTACGCCACACCGACACCACAAACCCCATTGTCTCGAGCTGCTGCTACTTCACCGGCACATCTGGTGCCATGACTTCGGTAAATGAATTACAAATAATTAATTAGTCATTTGCATCGATAATTATTGCTTAGATATCGAATTAATTCGTTTAACGTGTTTTCTCAACTATCGATAATTTAATATTACCGTTAATATTAATTATTGTATTAAGAATCATTAATTAAAAATATCGATAGTTTTATTTTTATATATGTATGTATGTATGTATGTATGTATGTATGTATGTATGTATGTATGTATGTATGTATGTATGTATGTATGTATGTATGTATGTATGTATGTATGTATGTATGTATGTATGTATGTATGTATGTATGTATGTATGTATGTATGTATGTATGTATGTATGTATGTATGTATGTATGTATGTATGTATGTATGTATGTATGTATGTATGTATGTATGTATGTATGTATGTATGTATGTATGTATGTATGTATGTATGTATGTATGTATGTATGTATGTATGTATGTATGTATGTATGTATGTATGTACGTTTCAAGAACTGATTATTTTCAGCTTTTAAAACATTAAATGAATTTAATATGAATGTAAATATTTGTAAAAAATTTTTACTTTTTAAATGATTTTCTTTTTTTTTTTAATTTAAACGAAACGATAAAGTGCGATTGAAAAATTATTATTTGGATAATAATATTATTTATTTTAATAATGAAATATATTTATAAAAATGTTCCACGTCTATTATTAAAACGAATAATTTTAACAATCAAAGGAAAAGGAGAGATTATTATTATGGGAAAAAAAAAAAAGGAAAAATATGAAAGAGAATTAAAAATGTCAAATTTTTCTTAATAAACTTGTCATATTACGGATAATTTCAAATTGTCAAATGCAATCCAAAGATATATAAATTGATTTAAAATTTCGACTCGAATGATTTCTTTACGTAAATACAAAAATTGTGTGTTTGATCGAGCGAATAATATTAAGGATCGTTCGAACGATTACATAAATTTCTTCGAAGTTTCGTAAGTTTTATAATATATGTAAATAATTCTATATTTTCGTTGAAAACGAAGCAATTTTCTTATTTGATAGAAAAAATAATATTAACTCGAAACAATTTCCAACATTTCAATCTACTTTCCGGTAATAATAATTAAACAGAACCGTGAACTAATTATGGGAGCTTAATCAATGATTAGCGTTTAATTAACGTTGTTATGACGCTATAACGAAGAGTTTGTTCGAATTGATTTTGCCTGTGTATATATATACATATACATATATATCTTATTTTATATAAAATTATAAAAAAGAATATTTTTCTAATTTTTATAACAAAATAAGATATGTATATATGTACATAGATAAATATGTATATACATATTGCACGTAAATGCAAAAACATGTGTTCTATAATTTTTAAAATACTTTAGACAAATTTATATTAGTTTAACAAAACAATAATTTTCATTTATAATATATGTATGTGTATTACATTATGTGTGTGTGTTTGAATTTTCTTAAAAAATTTGACTGCTGTTATGTTTTGCCTGTAAATATATAAAACAATATTAATATAAAACAACAATAATTATAATAATAATAATATATAAAGAATGATATAAACAATATTAATAACATGTAGAGTAATTATTAATAGGAAAAATAATCTAAACGAATTTAAGCATAATATAAAATTATAGAAATAATATAGACAATATTAATAATATATAAAATTTGAAGTACCTACAAAATTGACTTTCAAAATAACAATCTCTAAAAAAAAAAAAAAAAAAAAAAAATTAATAAAAATTAAGATTCTAAAAAATGTTACAAAAAAAAGAATGAAATAATAAAATTACAAATAATTAAACTTACCTGTTAAACCAATCGTCCGTATATCTTGGATATGGAAATGGATCGTTACTGCTAAAATCGTAAGAAGCTTTAGCGTTCTGAAACATTCGAATCCACGTTTTCTCTGCGGTATAATATGTATCACATCATTTAAACAAGAAAAAAAATAAAAAAAAAAAGAAGAAAATAAAAGATAAAGTATTTCTTTCCTTTTCTTTTCTCTTTTATTTTACTTTATTTTTATTTTTTTTTTTTTCTTAGTATGGTACTATCGTTTGCAAAAATAAACGATGAAGTCTCAAAACGAGTCCATCAATTTGTACGAGGTACGCGTAGCTGAGTTTATCTCTTAGGAGACATTATTCATTGCGAAAGCGTAAAGCCCCTTAATGAACATTTGTTTAAGTCGAGCTCCTCTTTCTTGTCTTTCGATTTATTTTACGTGGACTTTAAATGTCTACCTTCTTTATCACAAATCAACTGTTCATACATTATCTCCAATGATATTATATATTACACATATAGGGTATAATCACTTTTATATAAATCATAAACGTTTAACGTATACAAATATGATACATTTGATAATTTATAAATATTATTTCATTGTTTGAACATTAAAATTAATTATTTTTATTACAATGAAATAAATGCAAGTTTTCGAAGGTACATATTTTTTTTTTTTTTTGTAAACGTAGAACATTATTAAATAATAATAAAAAGAATTATTATTTTGATTTTAATACTAATAATAAGATATCTATAAAAATGTATTGTTATCGAATAATTTTAATATTCGAAATTTAAACTTTTAATAATTATAAATATATATATATATAAAAATTATTGCATTATTTGATACAAATAAATAAATAAAAATATATAAATATATATTTATTATACTGTTATTTAATGATTTTATATTACTTGAAAAAAATAAAAAAAAGATTAAATGGAAAGTTAGAAAGTTTTCTAAGTTTAAGAAAAAAAAAAAGGAGAAAAGAAAAAAGAAATAAGTTCTAATTTTCTCTTCCTTCTAATTTAATCATTGTTTACTTTCTAGTTGGTTGATCAATTGAATAACAATTTTTAAAGATAATAATAAAGTTATGTTCGAATATAGAACCCGTCGTAACACATTGGTGTCTTTTATTCGAAAAGAAAAGGTCACGGTTATGAGAAAATTTGAATTTCATCGTGTCTTCGGTGTTATGCTAATGTAAAGATCATCGCTGAACATCAAAGGACGAGAGGGATGAGACGATAGAAGCCCAAAGAAATAGAGGAGAAGATATTTTGGGAGAACTAACGAGATGTTAAACGAACGATAGACAACGAGAGTGAAACTTTATAAAATTTGCTGAAGTTTCTTTTTAACTTATGCTAAAAGTCTATAAAAAGATTAAGTTATATCCTTGAAATTTCCTTCGAATATTTTTTCCCTCATAAAAGATTCGTTCGAAATATTTTTGTTGCAGCATGTCGTTAATAAATATTTTTTTATCGTTAATCGACATCGGATAAATATCGAATATCATCGTTTCAAATGAAATTTGGAAAAAAAAGTATTTCTCAAATTATATCGTTGAAATTTTTCTATACATTAAGAATTTTTCTTTACCGTGTACATTAAGAATTTCCAAGAGTAACAAGATAAAAGAAATACAATTACCGTGAATATTTTATTGAAAAAATAATATTTTGAAAAGAAGTATGTTTCTTGTGAATAAAATAAATTATTGCACAACATGTGTACAATGAATCAATGTATGTATATATATCAAAACTTTTTAGGATATAAAAAAAATTTCAAAGATATTAAAAAATAAAAAATACAATTTCTGTAAAAATTTTATTGAAAAAATAATATAAAAGTCATTGTATAATATCTTTTAAATACTAATATTTAAACATACTGTGTAAAGTCAGAAAAAGAAAAAAATTGATTTTTTTTTTTTTTTCAGAGAAAATGTAGAACATAAAAGAGAGAAAAATAAAGAGAGAAAAATGCTGAAAAAATATAGCTGAAGGATTAAAATAAGTAACGAGTATGTTTACTTACGTAGTTATATTTCAAGTCCGGGTGCATATAATCAACACCTGAAATAAAACAAAAAAATAATAAGAATATTGGTGCATTACAGAAATTGTCAATAATAATAATAATAATAATAATAATAATAATAATAATAATAATAATAATAATAATAATAATAGTACAAAAGAAAACGAAAAAAATAAACCGGTGAATTGGCATGACATTAAAAAAAAATTCATAATACCTCTAATAAGCATTTGAAAAATTTTATTTTCAATTGAATTATTCTTACAACTTTTTTTTTCACCAAACTTAGAATAATTCAAAAACATTTGAAATTAATTTATAAACTTTGTATATGCATACATCGAATATAATGTTTTCATTAAGAAACAATTTGCAACAAACTAATGTAGAGACTTGTTAAAAACTTATAGTGGAGAAGTTAAATAGAGTGAATTCAAATTTTTTTAGAAAAAAAAGAAGAAAAAAAACAAGAAAATATTGTACCATTCATATGCATGTCAACCGTAATGGAAATAATGCATACTCGTATACGACTTATGATCCATTGGATCTAGAAACTCGACGCTGACGTGTAGTTTACTCAGCGATGTTTGAACTTAATCGAGCTATCCTCTTGACAATTTTACTAAAAGCTTCAGTCCCGTATGTATTATATATATATATATATATATATATATATATGTATATTCTATTGATTCTATCTATCTTTATAATATATCGTTCGTTTTATTAATTAAAGGATTTGTTTATAAAATTAAAATGTAGATTTTCATTGATTAAGTAATATTAATTCAAATTGTTATTATTTATTAAAAAATGTCATACGATTGATATTATTAGTAATTCTCTTTGTCACTACCTCTTTCTCTCTTTATCATTTTTATATATAAATAATATAAAAGAATATTTATTAATTTTCTAAAATGCAATCTTTTTCATTTTATATGAATAAATAAAATAATTATTGAATGACCTATATCGTTTCAGCATATAAATACAAAGTTCCAAGAAAACATTAAAAAAAAAAAAAAAATAAATAAAAAGAAAAAGGGAGTGAAATATTTTGTAGACTATATTTCGTTATTATTGTTTATCTTACAGTATTAATTAAAAATTGTGTAGATAATGTTGTTTCTTTCATCATCGATAAATTTCGATTAAAGTTATTATTATTTATTATGATCATATGAAGTGTATGTGCATTTCGTAGGTTTGATAGTAATATTAATTTTATTAATTTTTATGTACATATATATATATATATATTTATATAAATAATGTAAACAAATGATTCCATTTTCTATATAAAAAAAAAAAAAACAAAAAAATAAAAATATTCATCGAATGTTGTATATTATTTCAACGGACAAGCAAATAATAAAGAATTTGTGAAAAATTATTTTAAAATGTTTAAAAAAAAACATTTTTATATTTCATACTTTATTGTTATTATTTATTTCCGTAACAAATTATTGTTTATTAAGATCCTTATCGGTGAAATATTCTGACTCAATTTCTTAGCTATTTAAGCTCACTATAAGTGTACTATGAAAACGAACATATATATATATATACATCATGTGTGTATGTGTATATATACATATATATATACACACATGAATATAATTGAAGTCGATCAGTTTTGACACATATATACGTGAGTATCGAAAGGTCGTATATAAAGAGACTCGAAAATAATTTCGTCACGTAATGAAACGATCTAGTGACGCTAACAAAGTAATTTGGTGGGAGCTTTACCAAAATCCTATTACTAGAAGAGAGAGAGAGAGATAGAGAGAGAAAGAGAGAGAGAGAGAGAGAACGCTTTTATCATGGATTACGCACACTACAGTACCTGTGTGTATAGATTAACTGGCATAAATTTCATTCTACGAGAGGGAAAGTCAATTATCTTATCTGTCTGTCCATCAACAACGTTCTCTGAAATATCTTCAACTAAAATTAAATGAAATGAAGAGGATAAGAATTTTAATGTGTTAACTGTTAGATTATATAATAAATCGATTATTTCATTCGTTATATCGATATATTCGTTTAATATTTTTTGTAACTTCTTTTCTTTTAAGATGAAAGACAAAAAGGAACTTTTAATACAACGAATACATTTTATTTATATAATTTCTCTTTTATAATTATCTCAGAAATGTTTATAATAATGTTTTTAAAATGAAATAACTTTTATTTATGTGTGTATGTGTATATATAAGTACATATTATACATATATTATAACTATTTCATATAAATATATATATATATATGTATATATAAATTTAATATAAATATATATATATATATATATATGTATATATAAATTTAATATAAATAATAAATAAAAATTTTTAATTAAAAATAAAAGGATTACTTTGTATGAATACGAAAAAAAAATATAGAAAATTAATTACTTTTTTCGATATTTGAATATTAATGAGAAATATGAAATATGAAATAATAAGAAATATGAAAGTAATAAATAATGATAATTAATTTTTGATAAACATTCTCACCGTCGTCCATAATAGCAGTGGTCACGTTTTTCCCAGTAACACCTTGTGCCCAGGCAGCTTCAACGTTGAGATCCAATTTAGGTTTACCACCATTCTGTCCAGTATTTTTTAAATACCATTGATATTGGAAGTAAGGATCCGTTGGATTTTTATTTGCTAAATTTGGTGAATTTTTAATCTCGTACAAGGAGGCAAGATTGTCCACGGTTAATGTATTGTAACCTCGCTTTACTCTTTTAAATCCAGGTTGTTGAACAGCTGTATGCACCTGCGAATCATTCGATATACATATATATATATATATATATATATATATATATATATATATATATATATATCTTGTATTCTCTGTTTTCTTTTCTTTTTCTTTTTCTTTTTCTTTTTCTTTCTTTTTTTTTTTTTAATCTGGAAAATTATACCATCATATATTATAAAGAAAATCTGATTGTAGAATGACACAGTTTCCTTTCTATAAAACATTAAAAGCATTGAAACCAGGTTACGTTACAACGAAGATACGTTAAGATTTATTATTCACGATGTTTCAAAGAAATTTGATATATACAGTATCTACTTATTATTTACTATAATTTTATATATTGAATAGAGAGATATTTATAATGAAGGATGCGATTAAATAATTGCCGAGTAATATAATATAACTGGGGAGTTGAAAGATGGAGTTGAACTTTTTTTTCATTAAGATTATTATGTCAATAACTGATATATTTGTTTAAAAAAAAATATATATATATATATGATAAAGAAGTGTAGATTAGATAAAAGCATTTTTTAATCTATAAAAAAGTGAAAAAATAGAACGACTTGATAGAAATATTAAACAAAAATTTTTAATAATTAAATGAAACGAAAAATGTTAAGATAATAAAAATTATTAGCAATTAACAATAAAAAAAAAAAACTTCTATCTCGATTGTAAGAGAAAGAGAGAGAAATACAGAAAAGAAAACAGTAGATAGTAATATAATAAAACAAAAATTGTCAAATACCAAAGTTACTATTTTATTAATATTAGAAAAAATAAATCAATTTGAGAAAGTAATAGGAAAAAAAAAGAAAACAAAAAAAACAACAAAAATTATAAATAGTCAAATATACTAAATTGTTATTAAAATAATATAAATAAATAGTAGATAAAAATGATGATAAATAATTAATCTAATTGATGATTTTGACAAGTGAAATAAAATGTTATCCCATGATAAAATTCTTAAAGTAAAAGAACAATTAGTGAAATGCTACGTGAGATATTTCCAATGTCCTTAGAAATGGCAATCGATTTTTTATTAGCATGATTTGATAAAAATGTTCAAGCCGGCAAATTGATTTCATTAGATCATCAACAAAACGATGAATATTAAAAAACAACTATGAGGAGAGATAATCTTCTTTATCTATCTATCTATCTAACTATTTATCTAACCATCTACCTATCTACTCATCTATCTATCTATCTATCTATCTATCTGTCTATCTATCTGAATCATTTGAGCTGACAATAATTGTGATCGATTTGTTCGTCCGTTGAAATGAAATTTCTCTCTCGTCCTTCTGCGCAGGAACGTTCTATTTTACAAAATTCGTATTGAGCTACGATAATCAATGTTACATCTTCTGTCCTAAAAAACGAACCAATAAAAATCTAAATGTTCAAATACTCCAAAAAACATATTATGGACGATTATATCATATATGAAAAATAAAATGAATAAATAAAATTAAAAAAAAAATTGCCATGTATGATATATCATAGAGATTGATTGGCCATCTCATGCCATGAGAAAATTCCATAATCACGTTGTACGAATATTCGTGAGATGTTGGAAGGAACCTGCATCGTGAAATATTGAAATTCAGTAAGTAGTTGACTCCAGGCTTCATAGGGGAGACTAGAAAATCGTATTTTATCGCACGCATCTTTTCTCGTGCTCGAGGAGGGTTTCACTTGTCATAATCGCTAGGAAGAGTGAAACGGCTTCGCCTCTAGCGCAACAGCTATCGCGGCTTCTATTTATTATTCACGATGCTACGACAGAAAAGTTCACTGAAGAGGTTACATACAGGGTGTCCCGAAATAACTGAGATGTTAATTAAATTATACTTTTTTTCCCAAATAGTTTTATAAAATAAACTTATTCGATAGTATATATATATATATATATATATATATATATATATATATATATTTGTGTATATTGTATATATAAATATATGTATATATTTATATAAATAAAATATTTAAAAAAGGATAATCATAAGATAATATATTTCGTTATATATATATATATATATATATTGATTAATTACAAAAAAATCATTGATATTATTAATAATAAATATATCCTGTTTAATAAAAAAAGAAAAGAAGTGGTATTATCTGAATAATAAATAGTAGTAATATTAAATTTAAAAAAAAAATTGGAAATACTTTTATAATAAATATTAATGATATTTAATAAAAAAAAAAGTTAATATTCTTATATAAAATAAATATTACTAATAATTATATCGAATTAACTTAGAACATTTAGTTTATTTAGAACATTTTGTTTAATAAATACTTTAGACAAATCTAGTTGTCAATCAATATTGTACACTCTTTAAGAACTCCGTCAGATATTTTTTTTTTCTTTCAACGCCCCGTATAAAAAAGTACTCGGAGAACGTTCGCCATAGGGCGCTCCACTTATGTTTTATTGCTCCTCACCCCCGACGAAAATCGTATACCCTGCTGTGCACGACGTTACGCAATCATGTCGATGAAAAAAAAAAAAGAAAGAAAAGAAAAAGAAGAGAAAAAAGTATTGTATAACGAAAACACAGAAAAGAGGATTGTGATCTAGAAGAACGTTTATGTGAGCCATAATGGCATTCAATTTCTCATTCAACGAAATTCATTTTAAGGCACATTGATATGCATATATGTACGTGTGAAAAAGAAAATAGTAATTTTTTATATACTGTATTAATTATTCAATTGATGTCATTTTAATCATATAAAAAAAAGGACTTAGAACATTTTATCGAATTGTTAAAGAATTTCTCTATTGTTATAAATTACATAAAAAAAAAAAAAAAAAATATCTAATAAATTATTTTATATTTAATTTAATAATAATAATTTAAATCTCACATAAACTGTATAATATCGAATAGTTCAATTGTTTTGTAATATAATATTGTAAAATATATATGTAAACAAAAATCTATACGAATAATATAAATGTGAAAAATTTATTTTGTTAAATATTCAATAGAATTTTATTAAAACAAATAGAATTTTAGTAATACATATATATATTAAATATAATATATAAAGTACATATATATATATATATATATATATATATATATATTAAAAAAAAAAAAAGAAAAAAAATAAGTTTTATTTCTAATAATAATTTCAAAGTAATAAAACACTATATAAAATTCTATGACGTCATCGTCTTTTATCACGTAATATCGTTAACTAATAACACGGATAAATTACTTAGTTAGTTCAATAGAAATGGAAAGTTATACTCTGAAAGTATAGATTGAGGTTCACGACGTTACTAACTTATAATAACTTAATTAATGAACTTTGAAGGAAGTGTTAAACGTTACTCACCAATGGGTCTACCTTCAAACGTCGCATATGTGGTACGGATCTTTTACTCCGTGCATGTGGTAGAGCTTTGTGAACGAAATGATATTCCATTTGACTTCCTAGGATCTGCAAAAAAAAAAACAAAAAAACAAAAAAGTAAAATACATATACATTATTCATTATTCGTAATTAATAAAAAATTTAATTAATCGATAGTCACAAAAAGTACAATTATCAAATTTATTTTCTTTTAATATTCGTTAACGAAGAACAATTATTTCGTTTTTTTTTCTTCTTTCTTTTCCCGAGTAAATCACAAGTAAATATTATGCATCATAAATGGTATGAAAAAAAAAAAATATGTTCATTTGTATTAAAAATTTACTGTTAGAATTATATTAATTATTATATGTATTCAGAATAAGAAAGAAAATATTAAGATTCCTCTCAATTTTTCTATAAATTTTATTTTATATTATATTTGAATAATTTTTGTATCCATCAAATCGAAACATCAATCGTTAGCAATTTTATCGAATGCCATTATCATTGTTCCAAAGCAAGATGTTCCACTTCAGTATGCAATTTACTTGGATGATGACCTATTATTCATATTCAACCACGAGTTGCTGCCATTCGAGGTTCGAATAGTAAATTGGTTCCGAATAATACATACAAATTTAAGTACTTGATAGGAGTATACCCGACAGTTATATACCAATTAAATATATGTGAATTTGACGAGTATATGTAACAAGTAACAAGTAATGTAACAAGTTAACAATTGTTTTACGAAAATATCAAAAAAAAAAAAAGTTTACAAGAATAAATATAAAGATTGTGAAAACAATGAAATAAATTTTATCGTTAAATAATTTCTATTTCATTATACATTAATTAATAACATTTTTATTGTCGTATAATAAATTACTGAACGAGTAATTTATGAACGAGTTTTATAACTATAAAAAAAAAGAAAAAAAAAAAAGTAATAAAACTAAAGGGACTCTAAGTTATAAAATATTATATTAAATTGACCAATAAATAATATCAAAAAAAAATTGTTGGATATTTTATATCGAAAATAAACAACACTGTATTTTCATTTCATTTTATATAGAAAGATACTATATTATATATTATACTATACTGTATTATACTATACTATACTTTCATTAAAAATTATTATACTATTTCATATATATGTATACACACATATTCGTGTATGTACATATATATATATATATATATATATATATATATATATACATATAAAAAGAAAAAACGTAATAAATTTTACAAGAAGGACAATCGTAATTCTTAGGTTTTAATGTTACATTTTTATGTAACATTCTTCTTCAATAACGAAAATGTTTCCCAAAGCGTTCATTCTTCTTGACAAAAATAAAACTTAAAAAAATGTAGGCACTCTCTTGGAGTGTCGTAACGCTGAAACACCTCCATTTCCCATCATGCTATATAACAGAAAAGACGGAACTCGTTTCAACGAGTTCACGTCGTCGTTTGGCGAAATTTAATTTCCCTCAACGCCGTCTTCGTATTCAACTTCGTTGAAAGATCTTCGTTCTATATGTATGTACATAGATAGAAAACGATTCGCACGATAAAATGAAATGAAAGCGTAATGAAAAAAAAAAAAATATAGACAACAATATATAGCCAATAAAAGTTTATAGAATAATATTTTGATACCGCTTAATCTCCCATTTCATTTTACGATTATAATATCAAGTATGATATCAATATAACTCAATTGTAAGATTTTTTATATTAATCAAATCGTTTCGCAAAAGAAAAATTATTTCGAATTACAAAAAAAAAGAGAGAGAGAGAGAAAGAGAAAGAAAATAAACTACATTTTTTATTTGTTTATAATTTTTGTTATAATTAAGATTCAAAATATAAATAATATATATATATATATATATATATATATATATATGATTTAGCAAATATATTATACATATAAATAGATGTCCTTCAATCAGCTGATAGAAATAACAGATAACAGTGAATAAAAGTTAGATAACACAGCTAATAATGTATCGTTATATTAAATAAATTGATATATATAGGATATTTATAAAAATTTATTCGAATTAAAAATGAAATTATTTAAATATACACGTTTAATTTATAAAAGAAAATATTTCAAACGTTTGAATTAAAATTATTTACATTTTAATTGCAGTATAAAATTTTCTTTTATTAAAAATTAAAAATTTTAAATAATATGATGTTAATTATTAGATAAATGAACATTTATTTATAATTTTGATTATATATGTACAATTTGTTTTGATGATCAAGATAAATTAGTTTTCCAATGTGGATCACGAAAAAAGAAAAAGAAAAAGAAAAAAAGAAGAAATATGTCTGATAATCTAATTATTTCTAATGATTTCTCTTTCTCTGCTTATCGTAGGTCTTAACTAACCAATGTAATTTGTTCGAAAGTGCTGAGCGAAAGGTCGAATAACATCGACACGAAAGAGAAATTCTTCTTATCGATAATCGATGAATCGAAAATACGTATCTTTCCTTCGTTCAAGTTTTCTAAGACGAAATGAAATTATTTCAATGAATAATTTAACTTTCGCATTGATTTCCAAATAATTTTTATACACATATATATATATATTATACACATATTTTACACACACACACACACACACACATATATATATTATATACATATTTTATACACATGTATATGTAAGTTAATGTTTTTTTTTGTAATATTTTCTTCAAAAATTTTATATTAATATTTTTGATATTGAACCTAATCGAGATTAACGTAACCATGAACGAAGGTCAACCTTAATAATCCTTTCCTCTCACGAAATATAAACTTTTCCGAAAGTTTCACGATAAAATTATTACTTACTCGAAAGTTTTACAAAACTTGTGGAAACACGTTTCGCATCATATTACACGTATAATGAGCGAGAAAGAAAGAGAAAAAAGGGGAGAGAGAGAGAGAGAGACTTAAAGAGAAAGAGAAAAAAAAGTTTATACCGTATTACAACTTTTTCTTCTAATAGTAAGTTATTGACTCTCAATACTTCATCTATTTACGATAATATCTCCTTAGTGGCCTACGATGTAAATGCGAATAAAAAATGCCTGAAATGCATCCAATCAAATTTCTAGAATCACATTGGTTTCTCTCTCTCTCTCTCTCTCTCTCTCTCCCTCTCTCTTTGTTTCTCTGTAAAAAAATATGTGCATAAAAGGAATACCTCAACAGTGATTCTCTATTGAAATTAATTAAATAGTAAAGTTCTTTGCTGTATCAAATCAATAATACGATAAATTATGCAAGGCATGTCTCGTATAAGAGTGAAAAAAAAATATATAAAACGAAAAGAATTAAATCGCTATGTCCCTTTAATTAATCGGATCATTGCAAATAAATGTAAATTATTTTCTTTAAAATATTTTTTACAAAATTTATAATAAAAAATATCAATGTTCCTCGCAATAATATTGATATCGTTATTTTCTCTAATGCATTATTTTACGTACAAATATGTAATAGATATTTTATAATAATAATAACAATAATAATACATTTCTTTCTCTTATTTTTTTTTCTTTTTTTTTTTCGAAATAACTCAATAAAATTTACTTCAATTGTTCATTTAACTTTGAAATAAGAGTTGTGGCATCGTCTTTCACTGGACCAATCGTAGAAATGCATTTATAAACGAAGAAACTACCTACGTAGTTAGTTCAAGTTCGTTTCATAATACAAACTGGACGACGCGATTCTATGAAGACGATATTACTACTTGGAACGTCATCTCTTCCGTTTCGTTCACTGTGCGAGAAAGTATCGTTATCTGTCGATGCCAGACAGTTTTTGTGTCGCTTCTCTTCGCACGGAAAACCGATACGGGTCGTGGCATACTTTGGTGTTCGTTCGTATAGAATATCGTTGTGTTGTAACATCCTAACCAACTACGATACCCGAGATCTCAAAGCTCGTTCGCTTTCCCTCATATTTTTCTATATATATATATAAAAAAAAAAAGAAAAAAAATAGAGAGAGATAGCTTTCAATATGGCTACAAAAAAATTATATTAATCTATTTTCTTTAGATTATAATATTACGAAGTGAAATTATGTAATGTTTTAATAATAACATTACTTTGTAATTTTTATATTTGGAAGAAAATTTAAAATCAATTTTCTCTTTTGTTTTTTTTTTTTTACGAGAATTATGTTCCTTTATTTTTTTTAAGATAAAATAAGAAATATATGTTTATATTGTTAAAATATTTGCCTACATCTTTTGATACAATATCGATCGATTCTCTCATATTTTTCTATAAAACAAGATGACTGACTTTCAATATGGCCGAGAAAAACGATCCAACGCCATTTTTTTATTTATTTATTCTAATAACATGCATTATTATTCACGTTTTTATATAATTTATATCTATTTGATTATAATATCGACAAGATAAAATAAAAATATATATTTATGTAATTAAAACATTAAAACGTGTGATACAAGATCGATCGAGGGAATCAAATATCAAAGTTATTAATTAATTCGAATAAAATATATAAAAAATTACAGGAAAATAATATTAATGCTTTACTTTAGATCCGTGGCAATTTCGACCGCAATTATCTATCTCGAGAGATAAGGTTAACACCTCGTCATTGAGGATTATCCAATGTCAAACCATAATGTCAAATGTCATGTAAATGAGTGCATGCGTAGATAAACGTAGGTAATAAATTATAGGGAACATATTTGTAAGGGAAATGTAATTGATAATAAGAGTAATTAACTAAAACAATATTGAATTAATATAATAATACTGAAGTAATTTTCCGAAAGAAAAAGAGAGAGAGAGAGAGAGAGAGAGAGAAGAATAAAAATTAAAGTAAAACAAGGAGACAAAAATTGCTGATTTTTATCGAAATCTGAGAACATACAAAAAAAAAAGAGATCTAACATATATTAAATTATTAATAAAAAATTTGATTATAATAAGTTCTTTGTTTACCAAATTCATAAAAACGTCCTGAGATACTGAAAAATGATTGATCGAAAATTACAACAGCCATGGCACGTGATCATCCATCAAAATCATTCGCCATTTTTAAATGCCATCGATAACAATCTCGTTTCATTCTAAATAAAATTGGACGATTAGATTTTCCTTCGTTCTCGTTGTAAATATAAAAGATAGAAAAAAAAAAAAGAAAAAAAGAAGAGTCATAATTTTCTCATAATAAATCTAAACAGTTGTCGTAAAATTTTGTGGAAGAGTACCATTAACCATGTTTATGATCAACATCGTAAAATAGACATTCCCATCGGTCACAAACGGTAATAAGATGGGAAGTAAAAATAAAATCCATCTCGGCTCTCTTTTACACCATCTCTAATGGCTTTATCCCCAGCTTTCATGGTACGACGCTAAACAGTGGGATTAAGGAGAGTCACGAAGAAAAAAAAAAGGTAAAAAAAGAAAAAAAAGGAAGAAAATAAGTTAGTATAAGAAGCCTCGCAATTAATTCCCCTTTAGATAAAAATCTTTTACGATTGACAGATTGTATATTGATCAAGATAAATAAAATAAGACTTTTTCAAAAATATTTGAAATATTTCATGTAATACCTTCACGTTAATACATTTTGCGAAAGTAACGTAATGAATTATATATGTGTGATAAATTTTATGACAATTGGAAATATTATATAATATTAATTCATTCGTACGAATGATTTTACATTAAAGAAATATTTACTATTAACTATCAAGAAGTATGTAATAATTGATAATAATCGATTGATTAGATATATAAATACGTAATTGAATAATTGGAAGTAACTTTAAATTGTTCGTACAAAAAAATATCAATAAGAAATATCATCAATCATTTATCTTTTTCACGTTTATTTCACGATCACAATTTAAATCAAGATGCAATTAATTGTAAATGATCCATCGTGGAAATTTTGTTTTCAGATAAGCTTTCTTTTTTGAATTTAATTTTCTTTTATCTTATGTTAGAATATAGCTATCTCTCTCTTTTCTCAGACATTCTCTTATTAATGGAAAGAAAACTTGAATATGGAAATCATTTTAGAGAAACATTTTTTTGTTTTTTTCTTTTTACTTGAAGTAATAATATTTTCTCTCTATCTTTCTCTCTCTCTTTCCTCCTAAATCAAACGATCGCATGCCAAACAAAATCTCACACCCCTCCGGCCCGTTAATCCCGTTTGGATTCGCCTACACTCGGTTGTATAATCCAATTAAAATGTGTCTGTGAGGTACGTGACAAGAATCACTAACTATAATACACGAATATTTAAAAACACTGTTCTTGTCTCTCTCTCTCTCTCTCTCTCTCTCTCTCTCTCTCTCTCTCTCTCTCTCTCTCTCTCTCTCTCTCTCTCTCTGACAAGATTATACATTAAAAAATATCATACAACATAGGGTTAATCGCTCTTAACAATCTGGATTTAGTTACTCATTCTACAAAAAAAAAAAGAAACAAATTTTATATTTTATTGAGTGATTTATTTCTATCTTTTCTATTTTTTTTTCATTTTTCTTTTTTTTTTTTTCTTTTTTATTTTTATTCATCGTGATGCCTGCGTTAATCTGATCGTTATCTTCTTTCCTACGGTCGTGTTACGTTAAGTACCGTTACGTCAATAGAGATAAGTATCGATGAGAAACTTTATGTAACGTCGTGGGTTTATGCAAAAACAAGAACATAAGGTTATAATAATTTTACCTATGGAAATAACACGATTAGGTTATTTACTTTCTGTATGTTCGTGTATGTGTCTCTGCCTCCGTATTTGTGTACGTTTGTGTAAAAGCTTCTATCATCTACATAACTACATAAAGTTAGACAAAAAATAAAAGGGAAGCTTTTCGAAGGTATGGCTGCTCTACTCTTTGCTCTGCTCGGCACTGCTCTTATATTTTACGTGAAATATAGAGTTACTTGGTTAAACGGATTATTAAATTATAGTGTTTTACTGAGTGAAAACTGGTTCCCTTTTATTTCGAGAGACAATAAGTAAGGAGAAAAAAGAAAATTTAACTTTAATATTAAACTAAAAAATGAGATTTGTAATTTTTTAAATTATAGTTAATAATGTCGATCAGGTGTTATACCTTAAGAATCGTTGTTATAGAAAATAAAAAAAAAAAGAAATAAATAAATAAAAAAAATCATGTTGAATGTTACTTAAAAATTTAACCTATTACTATGAAATAAGTTTTGTAATAATTTTTAGAATTATAGTTTATGATATCGTTCAGAGATAATACTATGAGAATCACCGATATAGAAAAAAAATATATTAAACTGTTACTAATATTGTGAAACATTGTCTTATTTTATACGCATTTTTTTAAATAAATCAAATTATTACAGAGAGTCTAATTTTCTTTCAAACAAATTGTTTATAATGATATTAAGAATTTATTATTATTAAGTCTTTTGAATTTTCACGTTCATCGTAACATTAACGAATTTCGATTTATCCAATTAAACTTTGAAATTGTTTTTGAAGAATAGCCTGTAGAAAAAAAGAAAAAAACAGGAAAAAGAAAAAGAAAAAAGGACAAGAAGAAGAAGAAGAGAAAAAAGAGAGAGAGAAATAACACATTCCCCAACAAAAGTAAAATTAACTTGAAAACTATGTGCCAACGAACAAGTTTATAGTCAAATAGTAGAGGGGAGAGATTAGGTAAGCTAGAGAGTAACGATCGGTGGCTGTAACTTTGTAAAAGCAATTTTCCGGCGGCGATTTAAGTGCATAAATCGAGTATACATTTTCTACGCAATTTCCCTGACAACAAATATATATCATAAAATGTATATAAATTTTCAGATGATATCAAAAGTCAATCACAATTCTCCTAGTATTTTTAAGATCATTTTGTTTCGTAAAAAAGTTTGTATACTTGTAGTTCTACGATTTAAAAAAAAAAAATAAAAAAAAACAGACTAAACAGTCTTGGAAAAGATTAAATTAATTGTTTTTGAAATCATTTAGAATCTTTTGACTCACTCCTTTTTGTTTTTGTATTATATATGTGTATATAATGCATAATTGTATATGAATTAACCATTTATTTTATAACGATTAAATGAAACAATAATTCAAAAATACAAATAAATATATATATATATATATATCTATTATATGTAAAAATAGATCAAGAATATTTTACAATTTTTAGAAATAAATAACAAAATCAGAAGAAAAGAAAAAAAGACAGGGGAAAAGAAAAAGATAAGTAAAGTTCAATCGTTCTACATCTATTGAGTTTACGAAAAAAAAAGAGAACAAAAGAAAAAAGAAAAACAAAAAACAGAATCAAAATTGGTTCGATATTCACTTCGCACGTTGCTTTGATCATCACGAAAAAGGGAATATTTACTGACATTTACATGAGCAAGAATCTTTTGCTTAAACGCGTTTCCGAAGAAAACTATAGAACAAACGTGTTAAATCAGTGGTTCTCAAACTTGTCTATCATCGAAAATCCTTTGTAATATATTAAAAAAAATTTCTACTATTCCATAATTCATATTGTATTTTGAAGAGCACTTTGAGAAACACTGTGCAAAGTGAACACCAGAGATAATACGTTTTATTTCATCGATCCATTAGGAAAATGAATTTTCAATATCTTTTTATTTTTTATTTATTTATTTATTTTGTTGTTTTTTTTTTTATAAATATTATCAGAGAGGAAATTAATAACGATTTTAGTAGCATCAAGACACGTAATCGAGATGCACTCTACAAAATGAGATAGCTTCATCGTTAATTTTGTTTGAATTTTAGCAAGCGTTTCAATGTTTTATGCGGGTTATGTATTCTGAAAAGTTTATTGGCCTTTGTTTTATTTTAAGCATGTTGCATATAGTAACTATCGATTCATTAGTATGGTCAACAGATCGATTTAAAATATATACTTTAAATACTCATGTATTTGTACAAAACTATGCTCGAATATATACAAAGTATATATATGTATATATATATATATATTTAATATATATATATTTAATATATATATATTTAATATATATATATATATACTTATTATATTTAATATATATATATATATATATATATATATATATATTTAATATATATATATATACTTATTATATTTAATATATATATATATATATATATATATATATATATATATATATATTAAATACAATATAATACGTATATCTATTGAATTGAGAAATAAATTCTTAAAGTTCTTGAATATTTTTAACTTATCTCATTCAACTTCGACTTTAATTACGAACTTGTGTCGAGTGAAGTTATTAAAAACAAAACATAACAAAAAAAAAAAAGAAAAAATTAGTATTCTTTAATTATTGGAAACTCGATCGAAAAGCTTCATTCATAAAGACATAAAGGAATATAATCTTCAGGACGACAATCTTCAAAGGAGTAATATTAAAATGATTCCACTAGGGAAGTCTTTTCTTTTTAATTTAAAAAATTTTCTTTATTCTCTGATAAATTAATTACGTCATCGAATATATTACTATGATTGTAAAGTAATAATACATGAAAGTCTTTAAAATAAATAAATAAAAAATAATTATAAACATTGATATATAAAAACATTATATTTGATAATTATTATTAAATATTTCTATAAATTATTGTTAAATATTTCTATCTTTTTATATACATTATATATATATATATAATTTTTTTTTGTTTAATATATTAATTTTATCACAAATAAATTATTCAATCAAATAAAATATTTATCTGAATATTTTCTTCTTTATTAATTTTAATACGTTTAGAGTACACGTGTAATATGTAAAAATAAATACGTGAAATTTGATAAATAAATTCTTAAACGATATTCGTCAGCAAGAGAAATTGGCGATAACGACTCGTAAACATACATACATACACACACACATACGCACGCACGAACGCACACATATATACATATACACGTATAAACGTACGTATGTATATAGAAACAGTCATTTCTTGAATAAACATCGTTCCTTCAAGAACGACCAACGTTACGTAGTTGATTTCCATTCGAGTATTCTATTTGTTCTCCGTATATTTCTAAGATATACTTCGATATATCGTACATTTAATCATCGATGGATCGATATTTTCCACGTGATGGCATCTTTTCTTTCAAAACGATGTGCGCAGGTGTAGCAAGTGACTTAACGAGATCACTTTTCATTCCATTATCGACTTAGCATCATCTAAGGATCTTTATATGCAGACAACTTTTACACGTGTTGCGTTACACCACAGTGGTTCTCTAATTTTTATATCACAAAATCTTATGCGTTAAGTATCCTTTTTCTTTTTCTTTAAATTATATCAAATCGTTTTATTTTATTTCTTTTTTTTTTTCTTTATTTCATTTTTCGAAGATAATATCAATTCAATTGAACGAGTTTATATTTTAAAATCTGATCTCAATTTAACACTCCTTGTATTTCTTAAATTATTTCTAATCTCGTAAATAGTATCAATTCTAAAGTCGTGAGTTATGTATTATAATATCATCTAAAGTTAGCCGACCTTGTTCCTTTTTTTCTTTTTTTTTTCTTTTTTTTTTTTTTAATTATTTCAAATCGTTCTATATTTCTTTGTTTTTTTACATTTTTGGGGAATATTAATTAATTATTTAAGTCGAGGATATTATTTTAATGTAATATTATTTAGTGTGAAACAAGGAAAAAAAAAGAAGAAAAAAATAATGATTTTTTTATAATTGTTTCAAATTATTTTTTATTGAGCATTATTTTTTTTCAGAACTTCTCCATCTCAGTCCGATCGAAATAACAGTATTTCTACTGATGTATGTCTGATCATACTACTGATCTGTTACTTTAAGTAGTACGAACTCAGACTTAAGAAACATAAGAATAAGACGAATGATAAAATTACTCCGAGTGAAATTAAAAAATTAAAAAATCGATAGTTTTTGTTTTTCTTCTTTTTTTTATCGTTTTTTTATTTTTATTTTTATAATTTTATTTTATGTATCGCATCAACTTCTTATAAATTATTAACGACGTAAGAATTAAAGTTCACAGTTCATTATATTCAATTTGATGCACTTTAAATAATGTAATATTCTTTATATAGATTCTATATCCTTTAAATTGTCCTTTAAGATAATTTTATTCCTTTAAGGGATATTGAATGTGACAAAACAAAAAATATAAAAATTAGTAAATAAAATATCAAATTTTTTGAGAAGTTTTATCAAACACTGATATTATACAAATTTAATATTAAATTAAATTCATATAAAGGAAACGATATACATATATATATATATATATATATATATATTTAATTGTTATTTTTTAATTAGTCAGTCGATGATTTATTATTACAAATTAATAATTCGTTAAATACGAGAGAAATATATTCGATAGATACATAAAAATTCTATTTTCTTTAATTCATCTAGAAGAAGCCATCGCATCGATCATATTGTTGTCATCGAAACCTAAATAAAAGATGCCATACGGTCGAGAAAAAGAACTGCGACATCGTGATTGTTCGTTTCAGATAAAAAAAAAAGCAAGAAAGAAAAAGAAAAAAAATGGAATGCTTTTGAAAGAAATAGAAATCGATTTATCGCATTTCTTGAATTCGTTTACAATAATACATCTCAAAAAGGATATAAAATCTTTGTTCATAAAAATTTTCAGTATTCTGTAAAATTCTTAAATGTATTTTAACTTTCAATTAAAAAGAGATCGTTATAACGATATACTTTTAATTATTCGCGATAATATTCATAATAGATTAAAACTAATGTTAATATAAAACTAAGAACTATACATAGAACGTTCGAAATATCTGATCAAGATATATATATATATATATATATATATATATATATATATATATATATATATAATATATATATATATATATAATAATGTATATAATATATATGCATATATACACTTCGTAAAATAATTTTGTGAAATAATTCAGAAATTGTGATATAAAACAAATCCTGATTGGTTGATATTTATATTTGCATTGATATCGACCAATCAAAATCGAATAAAATCTTACATCATTTTTTATCTCGGAACAATTTTTTTCGAGCATGTATCTATATATATGATAATAATAATTAAAAAAAAAACAAGAAAAACAAAGAAATAAATAATAATAATAAAAATAATAATAATAATAATAATAATAAAATATATAACAATAAAAGATATATTGATAAAAGATAATCGTACACGTGGTGATACATACATGCATGCATACATTACAAAAACAATAACTCACCGGTCCAAGATTGACGAATCCGTTTCTAGCAGCAACTTGATCAGCCAAATATCGTTCAGCCGGTTGCCTCATTTTAACGAGGAAACTATTCGTAAAAATTTCAGCTCGAGTGTCAACGATGGTTAAGAGAAAAACAATAAACGCGAGAAACATCCTGAGATGAGAATTATAATAAAGACCGAGGATCTTAACGGTTGCTACCGCTTTACTCGAAGTACTGAAGGATAGTACTATGAATTCGGATGCTCTTCTATCTCGAATCACAAGATACGTACTAGGTCGTTTTGATTGTGGAGGGGATAAAGGGTTGAAGGACGAGAGAATACCCAATGGTGCCTACGATCCTTTACTTCACGATGGTAGTGGTGGTAATGATGTGATCGCAACCGATATTACTGGTACCCCAGTGGTGCTTTTGTTGGTAATAGTGCTGATGGTGGATTCGTTGACGTAAGTAACACGTGCTTTCCTCAAGCTCGACAGAGAACGACTACCAGTCGACTAGTACGATATGCCTACTCGATCGTATTCCTTAACCATTTGGTTCATGCGCTTCTCGACCAAAGCTTTCTCTACCGTACGATCCTTCTTTTTCTTTCGTCTCTACGCGCCATTTTCGTACGAACCTTTTTTTCTCTCTTTTTCTCTCTTTTTCTCTTTCTCTTTCTTTCTTTCTCTCTCTCTCTCTTTCTTTCTTTCTTTCTTTCTCTCTATCTCTCCTTCTTTCACGTTATCACTTTTTTATCTTTCGATTGGTATCTCTCGAAAATAGAATTCAGAAATATTCGAAAAGTGTATAAAATCGAGTTACTTTGATTACGGTGTAATTGAAAGGAATATTTATTTTGATAAACAAAAATATGACAACTAATAGTCAAAAAATAGATTGCCGATATTGAAGAAAGACAAATGTTAAAGCGTGAAAAAATAATGGAAAAGTCGTTTCGACGAGTTTCAGGAGTCGTCGGCCGAACACTCGGCGTCACGTGACGTCATCTCGACATATCGATTCGATGAAGAACTTCCGATATTGTCTTCTCCCCTCTACTTTTCATACTGACGCATGCGTTCTCTTATTCGTCCTTTACAGGACACCGCCATTTTACTTTGCTCTCTATTGCGCCAATCACTGCGATCTACTGATCACTTCCAATCACTTGCATTTGTTTCGATCAGTTGGGGAAGTAAGCATCGTACATGCCCACTCTCGAAAAAAATGTATGGTTATTCCAAAAATATATGATTATACGTATAAAATTGGAAAAACTATATGGTGATATACTTCGTATAGAATTTTTTGTTTTCGTTTCTGTTTTCCTTTTTTTTTTTTTTTCTTTGTTTTTTCGTGACAAGCTCGTGATTGGTCCGAACGTGATATTATAACAATTTATAGCTATTGGACGAAACGAACGTTTGACATAAAAATAAGATGAGATCTAATTTCATAAAATATAAAAACTTCGTTTTGTTCTTTCTTTTCTTTTTTCTTCTTTTTTATTTTTTTTATTTTTTTAATTTTAATGAAACTTTTTTATTAAAGATGATAAGTACGCATGAGATATATTGCCGATCGATTAATGTTAGATGAGAATTTTACTTATGCTTCCATTCGAAAAATAGTTAATAGAAAATAAATTCTATTTTGTAATCATGAGGAGTATAAGAGTAATAAAATCTTATAACTTTCGTTTGAAACAAATCTCGAATATACGTAACAAAATAGCGTTTGCTATATTATTTAATATGAAGTAGAAATAAAATTTTGATTTGATGTCTATTTTTATAAATAAATATTGGTGATAAAAGTGAGAATAGAAACGTATCGATTTGTATTTACATCCAGGATAATTCTTTCTTTTTAACCAAAGCAATCCATGCGTAAAACAAATTTTATTAGAAAATATTAAACAAATTATGTTGTCAGTTAAAAGAAAAAAATAAACCATAATTTACTGTATAAAAAGAAATTTCGAATATTTAACATTCTTATTGTACAAAAGGATTACATCTGTTTCGCAACACTTAAGTCACTGACTTAAGATATATATTAATAACATTTTTCTTTCAATAATACAATATAAATATACACTCTTATCTAATATGAATATTAATATATATATATATATGCATGTGGTTTGACGAAATTCAATGTTTGAATATGAGTTATTAACAATAAAATTAATTTAACCCTTCATAAATACAACAAACAAATGCTATAACATAATAGTTAAAATATTCTTCATTTGTTTAACTCAAATACTTTGTAAAGGTAAGATGCAAAATTGTCATTTCTATCTGCTATTTATTTGCACTGTAGTTTCATAGAACTTAATTTACTATGCAATTTGATAACAAATTTGCAAAGTATTAACTGAAGATAAATTAAAAGTCCAAAATTTATAAAAAGAAACATTATTTCACCTTTGTACCCTCTTTGATGGTATTTCTGAAGTTATGGTTGATTTTACATTTATCTGCATTTTTCTTTTTGCTTCCAATCTCATTTTTGCTTCTAAACGTTTTTTTTCTATTTCTTCAGGCGTACACAATGTAGTCTGTGAATCTTTTGTATTTGTACTTTTGATCGCAGAGTCTCTTAATATAATTTTACTAGTATTAAGTGCATGCAGGCTTTCCTTGTCACTTATTGATTTAATATTTTTATTTGCATTTACGTTTCCATTTGTTGTATTTCTACCACTAGTATTTACATATAATTTAGATGGCAAATTTGAAGAAGAAGAGTGTTTTATTATTTGACGTGAATTAGATGTACTAGGTTTTATATTTAAACTTGTAGTTTTTTCTTGTCCAAAATATGAATCCGATAAACTTCTAGTTTTAAAAAATTTTCTTCTTTCTGTTAGATTATTATTGACACCAGAATTATTAACAAGTTTATTCAAACTATCCATAGAAGTCTGATTAAAACAACAACTGGTGGAATTATAGCTAACATTATTCGATTTTGTTATATTTTTAGTCATGCTTTTGTTCATTGAATTAGGATGTTTATAATTTTTTTCATTTTTATGTGTTGTAAATTCTGAATCTGGAAAAATATCATCATATTCTGTTGTTTCAGATAATAATTTGTCATCTTCTATACAAGTAGCTAAACAGTCATCAAAAGAATCATCTGGAATCTCAAATAATTCGGAACTATTATTTTTTACTGAATTTTTCCAATTTTGTAGATCCCCATTATGAGTATTTATAATATTGTTATTTAAAGGAGATTGTTTTTTGATATCTTCTTTCATTTCTAATCTTTTTACATCTGTATCTATGTTTTTCTTACAATTAGGTGTATTCTTAGAATATGTCTTACAGAAACTACTAACATTTAAAATTAAAGAATTTTGAGAAAAAAGAGAGCTCTTTGAATTTTCACTCGAACTATTTGCACTTTTAATTTTTTCTTTCGTGACAGATGTATCTTTCTCTCTACTTCCATTCGATAAGTCAATTGTATTATTTTTTTTATTTATACACAGATTAAATTTTTCCTCTATTTCTTGACTACATTTCACCATTGAATCTTCAATTGATTCATCAAATAATTCTTCAAAACTTGTGCTTATTTTATTGTCAGAAATATTTTCTTCTAAAACAATTAGTACATCTGATTCATCTTTTCCTTGATGATTTTCTACTTTATCCTTATTATCGATATCATTTTCTATATAATCTTCATCATTACGCTGTATAGTTTTCATTTTTTCAGTCAATGCTTTTAATTCTGCAGCAAACTTTCCAATACTTTCTATATTGTCTGCTTTTACTAATCTCCTTCTTAAAGGTTTATGTAACAAAGGAGAATTGGAATTACGCTTCTTTTGAAGTATTCTTGTCTGTTTAGGTGTAGCAAGATGACCATTTTCATTTTTACTCTTAACAGATAAAGATTTGGTAGAATTTTGCCAATCCCAAGCAACTTCATTGCCATCTTGTGTACAAGGAACTGATATTGGGCTACAATGATAATCAGGTTCAGGAGAATCTTCTGTACTATCTGTAAGATGTTTTTTTTGAAATGGTGTACTGTGACCTGGACGATCAACAATGTCATTTGAATTTCTTATTGGACTATTCTTATTGATTTCATTCTGTTTACTTTCCATTGACAATAAAGAATTATCTATAAACATATAGAAATGCTAAGAATCTAAAACCATAAGTTTTATTTTTATTCTGTCTATATTAGTTAACTTGCAATATTAAAGAAATAAAAAAATATATTATGAAAAAAACATTTATTACCATGATCTTCTTGTTCTATTGGCTTTTGAAACTTATCTTTATTTTCTTCCAATTTATGCGATATCGTCGATTTTTTACTTCTACTCATAATTATTCTTTATTAGTATTACTATTATTATTACTATTATTATTATTATTATTATTATTATTATTATTATTATTATTATTATTATTATTATTATTATTATTATTATTGTTATTATTATTATTATTATTAGCCACTGTAATTATTATTATTAGTCACCTAAATACACTGGACAAATAATTTCTCATGAAAATTTATAAAACATAACTTATTTAAAAACTTTATTAATTATTTCTTAATCATTTCCTTTAAAATATACAACATAAGTTATATTATATAACAATAAAGAATAGGGCACTTATTTATTTTTCAATTTCGTACATTTGAAATTTCATACGTCTGTGTTTATATCATTTTTTCAAAAACCGATTTTCTGACAAGCTATAACTTTGCGCATACCATAAATTATTAACTGTCAAAGAAAGATATATCGAAAGTGAATTTTTCGCTTCATTTAGTGCGCCCTCTGATAAAACACTAATAAAGCTAAAAGAAAGAAACTCATAGAGATGTTATTATTTATATAATATTCATTAAAAAAAAAAAAAAAACACTGATAAACATAAAAATATACTCTGTTTAAATTATTCATAAAATCTAATAGATTTTGTTAATTAATTAGAAAAGCTTGAAAATTTTTATATATTGGCAACACTGATTCACATTCTGTTACAATAAACGAAGATCCTTCAAAGTTCGACGAACTTATTTTTTATACATTTCTTTTCAAATTTACATTTCATAATAAATAAAATATGCAGCTCGAATTGTATAATCAGATAATAACTTCAATCCGACAATTTCACGGATTGTCGAAGGATTGTGCAAAAATGTTAAAGGAAAAATACGACAAGTAGGTTAATCGTTTGTTTACAAAAATTATATTTATACTTGTAATTTATTTTTCACGACAACATATATTTAATTAATATATATGCATTTGTATTTTATGTTTTATGAAAAACTATTTCAGTGACAAGTACAAATTACTTTACCTTTGTTTAGTGTGCCAAATAATACATTGTACAGTATATTATCGTTAGAGATACAACAAAAGATGAAGATCAATCACACTAAAATGTTTGGTCCCAATAAAAATTATTATGAAAGGTAAGTGTATTCTATTTAACCTTGGAATTTAAAAGAAATTTTATACCTAAAGTAGTGTTGTATTTGAATTTTATTAACAGAAGGCTATATCTGTACAATCATAATATTAACGAAGTTTGCTAAAAACCTAACAAGTAATAATTACATACAAAATAAATAGGTAGGTAAACTAACAATAAGACTAACTAATAACAACTAACAATAGAATTCATGTTTATTAATATTTTATACAATTAATCCTAAAAACATCATTACATATGTAATTATGTGTAATTATTGCATATCTAAATATTGCCTAGGATACCAACTATAAGTTATCTTGTAGTTTAATACTACTAGTATAAATTAAATTGGCTTTTTACATCAGAATCCTGAAAAGTACCATGACAGTCAACACGTTAAATATATTATTATTAATATTGTTATTAGATATGTTATTAATATACTTTATTTGTAATTTACAGTTACATAGAAGCTGTACAGAATGGAGAACCTATAGGGATCTTATTAAAAATGGCAAAAGACATAGATGCACCACCAGCTTTATTAGCGCGTAATGTTTTAGAAAAACATTGTGGCCAGGAAGATTCTACTGGTAAAACATTTGTATATTAGTACAAACATTTGTCATTAAAATATCATAAATTATATACTATACATTTTTATAGTTATAAACAAATTAAATTACTTTCTTTTAGTTTCTCGAAAGGATATTAGCCGACTTTTTAAGGATACAACTCTAATAGAAGATAAGGATCTATCTTATGAGGTGTATTTGGTAAAATCTCTTAGAATTATTTTTATATAATAACTTTAGATAATATTTATTAATTATTTTTTATTATAGTGTATATTATACGATGATCTTTATGGACCGATAGCAGATGCTATGGGCAAGTATGTATTCTATTTGTTTTTCATCAAAATTTATTATTTATATTATATTAATAAGAAAATATTAGTTCGATAGGTCAAGAATATGAGATGAAATTACAGAATTATTTGATAGAACGGAATCTCGCGTTTCGTAACGAAGAACATTTACGATCAAGAGGATACGACAAAACGCCAGATTTTAAACTGGAAGTTCCTATTGCGGTGAATGGTTTCGTTGTTAATTGGATTGAATCAAAGGCACGTTTTGGTAATCCTGAAATGCATCAAAAATATATAAAGGAACAATTTCTAAGTTATTGGAATAGATTTGGTCCTGGTCTCGTTATTTATTGGTTTGGTTATTTGAATACTCTGAATCAACCCAGTGAGAAGAAATTTATTATTATGGATCATTTTCCAGAAGAGATCACGTATATGGATCCAAATTCGATCAAACCAACAACATCGTGATTGTAAATAATATTATAGTTTATTAATTTTTTTTTTTTTTTTTTTTTTTTTTTTTTTTTTTTTTTTTTTTTTTTCTCACAACTTTCACAATCGTATAAACATTTCAAACGAAATACATCCTTGTTTTTCTCTCTAATATACATGTAAATCCGTCCTTGAATAAGAAGAACTCGAAAACTAGAGCACGGTGGCTGTAAACGGTAGAAACGCACCTGGGTTTGCCGCGCAAGCGAGATGATACGCTTATTTATATATCCAGCTGTGTTTGTCCGTAAGCGCCGCCGCTGTCGTGATTTCAAAGCCAGTGTGCAGTTTTCGGGCATCGGTTATCATCGTACGTACGGAATCAGGAAAAACGTCAGGAAATATTTAGGGAAAAACATTTCTCATTATTTTAATCGCGAATGTGAAAAGTGATATCGATATAAATTAATAACATTCGAATATAATTTAATTTTAATTCATTTTAACCGATCTATTTCATAATTTGCATTAATGTTTCTTTCTAACTTTTTTTTTCTTTTTCCTTTTCTATTTTTTTTTTTTTTTTAAGATGACATAAAATCTAAAATAAGATACAAGAGATAAAGAAAAAGAGAAAGAGAGAGAGAGAGAGAGAGAGATAAAGAAAAAGAAAGAAATTCTAGAATAATTTATAATATTTTTATTTATAATAATAATAATAATAATAATAATAATAATAATAATAATAATAACAATTTTGAAGTCGATATGCATAATTTTTATATTCATTCAAATCTTTCAAAGTTACGATATCACTATTTCGCGAGTATGCGTGCTGATTGGTCGACAGTTTGAATTGTAGTGTTCGTTAAACTTTACATATGTAACATCAAAGTAACATAAAAAAGTGTTTCGTGAAAGTTCATTGGTGAAGCGAAAAATAAACTACGTTTTGCATAACAATAAACGTCTGCACGAGTACACGATAACGGCTCGTTTATCTGTCTCACCTTTTTCTATAATAAGTTGAATTTTTTTTTTTTTCGATAAGTCGTTATCAACGTGCGAACATCAATTATATTTATCGCTTCTTATCGATTAAATGATCAGTAATAACGAATTTGATCAAGAGTATAAAACTTAATGACATTAACCGGCTTCTTTTGTGTGTATGTGTGCTCTACATTTGCTAGTTCAAGGTCTTTCGATACCTTGAATCGATTGAATTGTATGTGAAAGAGAGAGAGAGAGAGAGAGAGATAGAGAAGAGAGATATATAACCATTGCAAGATAACGCGAACGCAGACGCGTCAAGTATTCAGCATTGAGAGAGAGAAAAAAAAGAGAGATAAAAAGTCTCGACTGTAGTCTCGATGAGGAAACAAAAAAAAGGAAGACCGTGATGACTTCGTCCTCTTTGTCGACCACAAATAGATATCCTATTTTCAGCATCTCTCTTTTGGTGTGAGCGTTTTAAATTCATGAAAAAAAAAAAAAAAAAAAAAAAAAAAAAAAAAAAAAAAAAAAAAAAAAAAAAAAGCTACACTAATATGTACTTATTATGATTCAACAATCGTCGATCATTAAATATTTTTCTTTGTACTTTTTCTTTTCTTCTTTTTTTTTTTTTTTTTTTTTATTCGTCCAACTTGATCATAACAAAAATTGATATTTAATTTGAAGTTTTGCTCAGTTTCGTTTATTATTCGGTCATCCCTTACAACAACCAACAACCAACAAATAACAACAATAACATCATCAAAAGGGGATATATAGAATATGTCTATAAATTCATCGAAACGTACGGGGAAAGATAACCTCACGAAACCGGCAATACAGTCTCAACTTGCCAGATTAAAAAGAGAGGTGAGATGACACGTAACTCGAAATATATATATATATATATTTCGATATATATATATATGTATATATATACATACATACATATCATATACATACATATCATATACATACATATTATATACATATACATATACATATCATATCATATACGTATATATGTATATATGTATGTTATATATATATACATATATACATATATACGTATATATATTGCTTTGACCCCCTTTTTCAGCTTACATATCATTCGTAAGATTCGTTATATCGAGAATATAGCATAGTAATAGTACGTTTGTACAGTTATCTAATTTCATTGACTCCCTCCACCCTTCTCCAAACGTTCCCACGAAAAAAAAAAAAATACCAATTTGTCGGTCATTAATTCCGAAAAAAAAAAAGAAGTAATGTCATGTGAATTCTTTACCGCTTTGCAGGAAGAAGAAGAATTATGGATATCGGGAGAAGAACTTTGTACGGAAGGGAGTAGCGATGAGGAAGATAACAAAACATCTTCTAAATCATTCTGTAGAACAAATAAAAATTATGATCCGCGTAATTCATTGGCCAGCGGTAGACATCATTGGATTGTATCGGATAATACAAAAGAAATTTCCGAACGATCGAACACCAATTCCGAAGGAAATACGATATCCTCGATAGAGATAATAAATTCATTGAAAATGGATACATCAAATACACGATCGAATTCTTCGATTGATTTGGAAATTAATGACGTTTCAATGGCAGACGATACGTGTTCGGATGTGATACAAGATGAGGAGGGACAAGGCCTTAAAGACTCTGAAATATCGTGGAAGGTTAACAGAGGTACCATCAGGTTACTTAATACAGGTGCAAACGCTGCTACCATGGAACCCGATAATAAACCGTAACAAATGGATTTTTCATCGGACATAGTATTTCTTAGAATTTAATCTTGTCAACAATCTTTTATGTATTTTTCGTCATCTTTTTTCCATTTTAATTACGACGATAATCTTCGTGTCGTCATAGTTTTTATGAATGTAATTCAAATCTTTCCACCACGATAATATCGTGACGTAGTCGTAGAGTCATTTTCCTGAATTTTGATTGGACAGTTTAATTTAGTACGGCTCAATCAAAATTTTTTTAAGGTCTTACGTCATGATTTTTATTATATTTGGCTTCGTATCGTTTCGTTTCTTAGTTTTTCTTTGTAAATACAAATATTAGTTTTGAATTTATTACTGGTTCGATAATAGATAGATCGACGAAAGAAACTTGGCAAGAAGATATAACTGAATTGAAAGAATTAACGCCATTAGGTTATCGGCGAGAATTTGAATTTTTCACGTGTTTACAAGAAGGTCTTCAAATTGAAGGTAATAAAAATTATATAGCATTTATTAAGAATGTCTTTTGAAATTTGGACGATTCATTGTAAGATAATCATGAAAATAACGGTAAAACATATCTGAAAAATGATCTTAATAAATGTGATTTGAAAAACATAAATACGATGAACGAGGAATTAGAAAAACAAATATCGAAGGTAGAGAGTTTGGATATTGCTATCAAAAAATTTGATAATAATGTAGAGGTAAATATATTCTGCAAGTTCGAATATATATATATATATATATATATATATACATATATACATACATATATATATATATACATATTAAATGACGATCGTGTCTAACTTATTTACTTTAATAAGTAAATCAGAGAGAAAACAAAGTATATTTAAGATGATTCTTAACACAGAAAGAGATGAAAGAAACTTTGTTATGTCAATATAAAAATCGTGAAAAATTGAAAGAGATATTAGAGAATGTACCACATGAAACTGGAAAATTAGCTGAAAATACACAACAATTTTTTAGTTTGTACAATGAATATGCTGGCATATCCGGTAATAAATGAATGAACATTTACATATAATAATATATTATATATTATTAATTAATACCTCTTTCTTTTCTTTATTTATAAATAAGCACTTACGAATGTACGTGAAAGAATTAAGCATAATGACACGCGTAATACTGAAATTTCGAATAATCAACAAACGTCGATAAAAGAAGAAGTAAATGCAATAAAAAATATACACGAACAATTATTAGAAACAAGAAAGAAAGGATATAAATTTAATAAGAAGAATAAAACAGTATATTTTATTTGTTTCTTTACGAGTTTTTATTTTGATAGGAATTTAATAAAAATATTAATATTAACAGTTAGTCACATATCAGTCAAAAATGTTTCCTAATACTACTTATAAAAAACAAAGAATGGCAATGTTGTTTGGAGATATGATTGATAAGAATGACGACATTATCCATTCTAATAATAATCCTTACTGTGTTAATGATGAAGAAAAGAAATTATTACGTGAATTAAGCGAAAAAATTTCAGTGAGTGATTCAAATATTTTAACATAATTTAAAATATCGTTAATATTTTGTAAAATGATAGATACTACAAAATGATAAAAATTATAAAAAGCCTGGAATACAAAAAGATATGCAATTGTCATCAAATATATGTAATGCGCATTCAATAAGTAAGCCAGTTAACACTGTATCAACAATAAGTACTTTGCAAAATGTAGATGAAGAAATTCTAATAGAATTATTAGAAGATTCGAAAATAACAATGGCTTCATCTGCTGATGGTAACAAATAATAACGTCTTCTAAAAAAAATTGATGATTCTTTCATAACTTTTCTCTCTTATATAAAATTATGTCGTACAAGGATAAGAAATAACATATATATATATAATCTCTAATAAACGTCTTTTATTTTATGCTATTTACAGAAAGATTAAAAGTTGGAATTGAAGTTAAATAAATAATATTTTATCTTACAAAGTTATAATTAATTTGTCAATATAAAAACACATTCATACTACATTTAAATATAAACAACTTGAATACTTTGTCACTTATCTAATTTAGACAAAAGTAGAATGAACAATATGTTTTAAATATTAAATGCCAAAGACAGTTACCTACAAAGTATTTTAATCTATTATGTTATATAATATTTATAAAACATTAAACATAATATTTTCTTGATTTTTACAATCTTCTATACAATTTAAAATGTATTATTTTATTAAATCCTTCTTTTTGTTTTTATCCGAAACCGTATACTTGTCATAACTTTTTGTTGGATCAAAAGGTTCCCATCTGCTGGCAGGAAATATGTGTTTATTTCTTTCATACCATGATCTAAAATATATATAAAATTGTAATCATTATTTTTATATTCATAATATTTAGTTTATTATAAATATATTAAAGGCAGAAAAATTCTACCTTAATAAGACTTTCCCCGCATGTGATTCTTCCGTTTCAACAGAAGCATCATGCATAACTCTAATATCATCATGAACATCAAATGTAAAAAGAGGTCCACTCTTCCCTCTTGCCTGAAATAAATAAAATTTATAATATATATGTTAATGTTCACACATTCACCTGTCAACACATACAGTATAGTAGTTGAACAATATTTTTATTATTTATAAATAAAATACCTTGGTGACAATAAAGTCATAAAAAGTATAATGATGTGGCAAAATAAGATCTTCTTTGACATACATTAATTGGTCTGCCATTACAGTTTTAAGCTCACTAAATTCTCTTCTTAAAACTTCCAGACATCTTTGAAGGAGTTGATAAATTGAATTACCTGTAAATAGTATAAACTAATAACAATTAATATTGACTTCTATTGAATTTACAAATATACAGAAACAACAATATTAAACAATCATAGATTCATACAGTTTTATAATATTTTTAATGTATATAAACATTTACCTTTTTTCATAATTACACTACGTCGATGACCAGATCCATCCCAATAACTGAAAGTAATTTCTATTTCTTCTTCTTTTAATGCATTTTGTTTTTGAGCCCATTCTTGTCGTAATTCTTCTCTTAATCTATTTTCTTCTTCTTCTCTTTCTCTATCTGGTAAAAAGCTCGTATCCACATCAGGATTCTTTTTAATTTTTTTTATAACCGGACCATAACATTCATTCTTTGATTTTTCTGACTTATCAGATTTTGCATCAGATTCCTCATCTGATTGTTCAGACTCTTCATCTAAGTTAAATGATAATGCTTGTATTTGTCTTTTTTGTTTATTTTTCTCTGCTTGTTTTGCGGCAAGTGCTCTTTCTTTTTCTTGTTCCTTTTCTTGTTCCTTTTGTGCAAGTTTCCTTTCACGTTCCTTTACTATGTTCTCTTGCTTAGCTTTCATCTCATTCAAAGTAACAAGACCAATGGTAGATGTTTTTAATTGCTGTTCCACAGCATTATAATGCGTGGCAAATTTGTTTTCTATATTATGAATTTTCAAGTCATCTTCTATTTTCTTTTTTCGCAATTCTATTTCTTGCTGTGCAATCTCACGTTTTTTCATGAGTTGCATCGCACGGCCAGCTTCACTGGCAGCTCCTTTATAGTGTGCCATTTTTATTCACAAAAATATATTAATGTAATTAATAATCAATTTTTTTATATCAAAATCTTCATATACTTTCAGACCTATGATAAAGATACTTTATTAATTTCGTCTTTTTTTTTTCAAATATAACTTTATCATAAATACAAAAATTATCCTAAAATTAATTTATCTTAATTTTATATGACATTAAAGGCATCAATGGCCTTAAATTCACTGTTTATTTTGTTTAAGCTAAGTAAACATAAATTATATTGAACACATTTTAAAATTTCACAATAATAGTATTATGTTTTGTTAATCAAACAAATTAAGTATTTGTTTTACTTTTTTCTTATAATAGAGATTCTTAATACTGAATAATATAGGTTTGATATATAATCGTACAAAATAGGTTATAAGACCTCACAACAAGAAAGTGAAAACTACACTGTTCACAAAGTACTCGAAATCATAGTTATCGGGCGGAAATTATGGGACACCTTACGATTTCTTTGAGAACTAATGAAAGTTACTGATGATAAATATATAATAACAACTAGCGCTTAGTGATATTTCTTTAAAATTCAGTCGATATATGCCATTTTTATAGCAAATATAAAAAGATTAATAAATTGTTCTATTATTATGAAACTTATATAAATTTAAACGTATTATTACAGATTATTAATATTGTACTTGGAGAAAATCTAATTATTTTAATTGTTATCACGACAAATTGACAAAAGTTAAAGTTTAAAAAAAATATTACCAGTTGTCAAATATATTAATAAAATTCTTTGATATCTCACCAGATGTCACTACGTGAATCGATCGCGTTGGAACAATGCCTTGAAAAGCAAATATTTTTTCTTTTATTTTTCTTTTATTTGATAAAATGATCCGTCGTTTTCAAAGTACGTACAAATCAAAGTTCACAATTACTACGCTGTAAGTGATATATAATATGAAGTAAACATGCATCACGAGATCAAGAATTAATGATATAATGATGACGTCTTAGACGCAAAAAGTTCACGATCTAATCACAATAATAAAATATGGGAGTAGGGGAAATAGGAAAGCTTGTGTGGCGAATCGAACGTGGCGCGTCGTGACGTCCATTTGATAAGAGGATAAAAAAAAGTGGGAAGGAGGAAAGACGTAAGAGAGAGAGAGAGAGAGAGAAAAGAAAGAGGACGGGAAGAAAACCGTTAAACGCGGACGACCGTTCGAGCGTTCATATGCGCTAGTCATCAAGTGAAATTAATTGGCAAATTCACCGACGCATGGTTGTACAGAATACGCATCCTTTTTAAAATACAATGGCGACTTTCAGTACGAAGAACTTTCGCTTGGCTGGCATAAATGCTATCTTCTTCGATTTGGACAATACTCTCATCGAAACGAGAAAAGCTGATAGTCGAACCTGTCGAAAGGTATATATATATGTATATGTATATAATATGTTTCAAACCATTTATATTTAGGAGACTATCTTTGCTCCTTTCCTTTTCTCATTCCGTCTCTTTCATTCTTTCATCTTATCTATGCTGTATAATATACTTGTGTATATATATATATATATAATATATATATATATGCATGTAGTATGTATGTATGATGTGTATTCGGTGGTGTAGCATATATATATTATATATATATATATACACATAGTATACATGCGTACCGTTCAATGATACATTCATATATAATTACGTATAGTATAGATTTGAAAGAGAGAGAGTGAATCGGTAGGTCGCCAGAGGTCAGACGTGTCTCGTTTTATGTACGTTGTTCTTGCAACGAAGCTTCGCGGGAAGATACGCGACGTTTTACCCTTTGAAAGTTCTCCCTTCTCGACGACGAGGATCATACCCGAAATAGATACGTCCCCCTTGGCGATTGTAATTCGAGCCGACTCCCCGTTATAGCACTTTCTTCGCGACGACTATTTTCGTACGTACCGCGCCGTTACCCCTCGGTATCTTTTCATCGTCTTCTAAGCGCAAGACGCAGAAAGTGCTTACGAACGAAGCAACGTGTTTTTTAACGTTCTTCTTTGGATACCACCCACGTATTTACTTTTGCACATCGTTCTTAAGAGTTTCTTCAAAGGAATAACGATACGAACAAACGAAGATTTCCGAATGTTATCGTTTTGTCTTAAACAAAGGAGACAATTCGAAAATAATTGATGAAATTGAATTGCTCAATATTCTTAACAAAAAAAAAGAAAAAAAAAATTAATATTGAATATTTTTTAATTATATAAAAAGAAAAAAAATATATATATAAAAAGAAATTATTACAAACTCGATCGTTTGATATCATCGATAAGAAGGATTAAATTCAAATCAACGTTATTATATGGATAATAAAGAATTAGTTTTTTGAGATAGAGAAAAAGAGAGAAAAAGAAGAAAAAGAAAAAAGAGAAGAAAAAGAAGAAAGGAAGCTTACTTCACTTTTTCACGAAAGCGTTTACACGTACGTACTATAGATTGAAACTAAGAAGTTATTTTTATACCGAAAGAGAGAACGTGTCAAAGGGCAAGGCTATAGTGCTTGAGGTGTTTGTCCTAGCTAAGCTCCTATGCCAGTTTCCTTTCGACAGTGGTACGTGTAAGGCGTGACTCCAGAGCATTCTTAATCTGTGGATTCTTATGAATATATTATAATTTTTGAGCATCATTTATTCGATGCACTTTGTGAAAAGTGGCCAGTGATATATTTCTGTATTTTGTATATATACATACATATAAATATTTATTTAAAATACATTGATACAAATAAAGCAACAATATGAGTATTCCAGAGGATGTAAAAAAATGCGTTGCCATTTTAAAGTCGGTTAATACCGACTCAGAAAAGTTTGCAGTTCTTTTCATGGTAACTAAATTAGTAAATGCCAAGGATTGTAATCTAGCTGCTAAACAAATGCTTTTTGAAGCCATTGGTACAAAATTTGTAAAGAAATTATTATCAAGTGATACAGTTCCTGTTGATTGTCCAGCACAAGTGTACAAATCAGTAGCACTATCCATCCTTTCTGCCTTTTGTGGAGAGCCAGAATTAGCATCCCATCCGGATATGATAACACATGTACCTGCTCTTCTTGAAATTATTTCTCAAGCTGATGAAGATGCAGCTGATGACATGTTAATTATTGTTAGCGAAGCTTATAGATGCTTACAAAGCATTGCACAATTTTTACCAGGTCAAAAAATACTCCTGGAACATAAAGCAATATCTAAAATGTGTGACATTTATTCAGAAAAAAGTTTTCAAACCGACGAAGCTTTAGACATTTTAGTTACTTTAGTTGGAAGATATGGTCCAGATGCTTGGGATGCGACTGATACAGTACCCTTTCATGCAATTATGAATAAAATTGCATGTGATTTTGAAACGGATCACACAGAGAGAAAATTTAAATTATCAAGTATTTTGCAGGCATTATTGATTTCTTGTAGAAAAGAATTGATATCAATGACTGCAAAAGATGAATCTTGGCCTCTTAGTATCCACAAAGGATTGAGCGACATTCTTGGTTCAAAGATAGGGAAAAATCAACGAGATCCAGCTTTGAAATTAGCTTCAGTTATGATGGATCTCTTAGGTGCTGAATGGACCATGTTAAATAAGGAAAAACCAAAGATACTTATATTATTGTTAATTCAATTAGGATCAATAGAAGTTAGAATGCAATTGGAGGGTCATCAGCTTAAAACTGTTGTTGCAAATGGCGAATTAGTTACAGCTTGTTTTGTAATTCTTGAAATTTCTCTTATGTATATTATCTCAGATCAATTAGATCTAGAACAAAAAGAAAAACAATCTTTATATACAGCTTTGAAAGGTGCCTTTGCTGCTATTATTGGCCTATTAAATTCAGTATCAAAAATGAAAGAATTAACTGATATCAAGGAACGTATTTTCGTTTGTGCAATGATTAGAGTACTTGCAGCATGGCTAGCACAAGAAACAACTGCAATGAGACCACAAGTTTATGCGGTATTGCCATTTGTATTAACAATAGCCAATGATACATTTTATGCCTATCGTAATAGAAAACTTGCAGAAAAAGCAAAAGCAGGTGCTAAAGGTGGAAGTACCAAAAATGAAGAAGGATCATCCTCTGTTGAATCTATACCACGTGATCCACTAAGTGAAGTTGATTTATTAAGATTACTTTTACCAGCTTTGTGTTATTTAGCAGTAGAAGAGGATGCTAGAAAAATTTTACTTACTCACAAACAAGATGAAGTCTTATTTGAAAGTTTATCTTATCATTGGACAATAGTACATTATAAAAAGCCACCAGTTCCAAGATCGGAACGCTTAAAAGCATTGAAAGAAACAGATAAAACAGATGAATTGGATTTACAAACTTTAGAAGAAATGAAGGATTCAAGGACAGCAATGGTTTCTATATGCAATGTTTTAATGAATATAACTGTGCTAGAAGCCAAATTAGTAGAGGAATCTCCCATATATATTTCTTTATTGAAATTCATTTTCAATAATCTTCCAGAATTGAAACAAATGCCAGAGAATTTAGTTCTTCATGGTCATTTAGCAGTCCTAGGACTCTTATTATTAAAGCAACAAGCAAAACGTATTAAAAAGAATGATTTTTCAATATGCCGTTATATTCAAGCTACTATTAGATTTTTATGGGATGCATATATAATAGATGAAAGTAATGATCCAACTGAACTAGTTGTTGCTATGTCCTATAAAGAACGTTGGATGGAACTTATGGAGCTCTGGTTTCTTGGAATGCAAACAATGGCTGGAGTATTACAAGTAATACCATGGTTATCACAATTTACAATTGAATCTGGATGGGCAGAAGAAATTATTGAAACTTTGAAAAAAGTTAAAATAGGTAGTTTACAACCAAATGTAAAATCTGCCTTCGAAGATCTACTATGTCATTTGGTACAGGCAGATCAGGGTGTTGCAGCAGTTTTGAAAAAATGTGGAGCATTGACAGTTTGCAGAAATCATCGTATGATGGAACTTGGAAAACACTTGTTTGGAGATTAAAATTTTTTATTAATAATTTTTAATCTATTTAAAAGTAATTTTTATTAATTTTTGCAAGATTCTATATGCTTTGTACAATTAGAAATAGAATTTATAAATTTATTGTATTCTACTTCGAATAATTTATGTATATAAAGTGCTGCAAAATGTTTAAAAAATTTAATATTTTATTATATATCAGTTATAACATTAAATTATAATGATGAAAAAATTATATCCTTATAAACAGCTATTTGATTGCATTACTTACAAGAACTTTTCATTCAGCTGAAACTCTAGAACCTCTTAAGAATTTGTCTATTCATCAAAATTGTCTATACGTACGTAATTCGAATGTAAATTTAGATATTAATGTATCTGGAAATAGTTTGTCTTTGGCATCAGGAAACAAACAGGATTTTCTAAAAACAAACTTTTCTACATGTTTTTACTATGAATATACATACATTTGTAGAATATGTTTAATTTACTCATTTATTTTTTTTTTTATATTCTGTTTATAGATGTAATTTGTTATGTTATTAAATAAAAACTTTTTATAATATTATATATATATATATATATATATATATATATATATATATATATATATAATCTTGTTGAAATAATAAAATTGAATTTTATATTGGTAACAAAAAATTACAAAAATCTGTATAAATTATCATTAAATATTTTTTAGAAAATATATCTAGAAAAATGTATATATAAAAAGGAACAATATACTTACAATATAGTAAATATGGTTTATGGTATAAATTTAATATGTAATAAAAAAGATAAAATTTATAACAATATACATACATATAAATAACTATAAAATATAATAACATAGATACTGCAATATCTTTGTTCCTAATTTCATTTGTAATAATAGAAATAGAAAAATAAGATTGCCATTAAAGAAAAATATATTTACAGCTTTGTAACATGAGACAAACATTTTTTTTTATTAAAGTAAATGCTGTTACGATTTACCTTTACTTTTTCTTTTTATTGATTCTGAAAACAAATTACAACATTCATTATAAACATGAATGTAAACGTATCTTATAGTTGTGGTCGAATATCTAATCTCTTTTAATTATTATTTAATCTAATGGATGGGTGATTCTGTATCCAGAAATCTTATAGCCACAACTTATAGAGTTGGAGCATCATAAATTTGTTGTTGGCACAACTGATTTTGTTGTGATTACAGCAACGTCCGCGGGTGCTACTTCGAGTGTCCACTAATCGGCTCGAGTATTTCAATGAATCAATGCATTTTCTAGGTAATCATTAATATGAATTAATGTCCTATACTCCTAAATGATCGCTTCTGTCCTTTGATCCTGTGAAGTCTCTTTTAAACTGTACATATCCACGTTCAATATTTTATCCACTTCAAAGAATTATACTTTATTTATGATTACATTGTTTAATTAATAATTTAATTTGTCATATATTATAACATCTTGTGTTTAATAAAACAAGTGTTATAATGTAATATGAAAGTATTTTTATAAACAGAAATTTATTGAATGTGGTGATCACTGTTATCCTTTAGTTTCCTCTCATTTTTCATTTTCATTCATCATTCTTAACATTACTTGAAACGAAAAATGAAAGAAAAATCTAAATCTAATCAGTGACATTATATATGTATCTTTAGCTGGCCGAGGAGCTGACACAAGAATATGGAATTCCTGAAGAAGTATCCATAAAAGTTACAACTACATATTTGAAGCTCTTCAGAAAATGTCCAGATAATATCACGTGCACATTAGATGCCTGGCGAATGATATTATGGAATAAAGCATTAGGAGAAAAGTTTTCATATTTAGCCAAAAAAATTTACGAACGTTGGCTATATTTAAGATACCAATATTTGGCATTAGAATCTGATACAATCTTATTACTTCGTCGGTTGAGAAAAAAATATTTATTGGGATTAATAACGAATGGACCATCAAATGCGCAATGGGAGAAAGTGAGAAAGCTTTCATTAGAACAATACTTTGATATTATTTTAGTATCAGGTGACTTGCCATGGGAAAAACCAGAAGCAAGAATTTTTGAAGAGGCATGTCAGTTTCTTAATGTGACACCAAGTAATTGTATAATGATTGGTGATAAATTAGAAACAGATATCTTAGGTATGTTATCTATGTATAATAGAAAACATCAAATATCTACATCTTTAATAATTCATGTAATAATTCACGTTTGTACAAACAAAACACATTTAATATATAAATCTATTAATAATATGTTTTGATAAATTAGGTGGAATAGAAGCAGGCTTTGGCGCCACTGTATGGATACCTACTATAGATAAACCACGCTTATCTATAGAAGATCCACAACCAGATTTTACTGTAAGACGTTTAATGGATATTTCAAATATATTGAACCGTAAACCAGGTGCTCCAGAACTTGAAGATACTTCCTCTAATGCTTCTGATGGCAGTTAATGCAATATTGAATGCTTTTATTTTCTTTTTTATGGTATATAGTGTAGTTATATACATTTCAAAAGTGACGTTATATTTTTAATAGCTAACTGAGTTTGTGTTAGATATTACAAATAACAGTCATTAGCCTGCATATATCGAATATCACAGATCTTGTTTTATTTCTCTTTAGTGTACTTTGGCGAATACTGTCTTATTATTTTCTTTTATGGTTACCATTTTTAATTATTAAGCATTATTAAGTATCTACAATGGTTTAGTTGAAAATTGTATTTTATATTATGATACTTAAGTATTTGTATCTCGAATTCTCTGAAAAAAAAAGAGATGTAACAAATGTACAAAGCACAGTGCACAAATAGACCTATATAGTCATGAACTTGGGGGTAAAACAACCCGAGTGTGATAATGAAAGGAATAAGCAAGTCTTATTCTGAATAGATACAAATAGACTATTATACAAAATTTATTTGCAATGTATAAAATATTAGTATACTCGTGTACCACAGTGATTTAACTGTGCATACTTGTTTGGACTTGCACGTTTATACGTGCATCGTGTAATTATTTGTAGATAAATTATGTGTATGTACATACACAAGCGAGACATATATTTTTTACTGTATATTTTATTTTTATTACAAAAAAGAAAAAAAAAATAAAGGAAAACAAGTTTCACATGATATTCTCGAAACAATGGGAATCTCTGTAATACTACACTTACAAATATAAAAATAAATATGTATGCAATGATGTAAGTGTATCTTTTGTAAATATTAAACGGTCCTTAACATTTATAGAAATATAAAAAAATAGAGCATTAATATTTAAGCATAAAGTATACATACAATATTTATATTATAGATGATTGCAACTTATAAAGATGTTTTTATTTTATGTTACATCATTTACATTTATAATTTTTTCTTTGTCATTCTTCTCAATTTCATTTAAAGAAGTTTTTATATCTCCGTTAGCTACTGATTCATATTTATTTAATTCTGATACATTCATTTTTATTTCATCTAGTTCCTGTATCATGTTAAATTATTATCTGATACATTCATTCTTATTTCATCTAGTTCCTGTATCATGTTAAATTATTAATGATTTAAAAAAATAAGTTTTCTACATCTGAGTTAAATTTTCTCACCTTTTCACTTCTTTGTTGTATTATATGGTTTTCAAATTCCTCGTCCTTAGTAATACATTTTGAATTTTTCCTTTTATACATGTCCAATTTCGTAATACAGATACCACAAGTATTTGAAACGCATGGCAATAAATTTTGAATTGGTTCATTAATTTTTTCTTTTGCTTTAGAATTCTTCATCTTGTTAGAAATTGGTACTAATTTATTTAATTCTCTGACTTTTTTTGGCGATGCACCTTTTGTTGGTTTAGTAGAGGTACGTCTCATCAACTTATTATTATCAACAGGTTTTGAATTTTCAGATTTTGATGAAGTTGTTTCTTTCTTAAATTTTTTCGTTTGTGTTGTTGGCCTTGCCTAAAAATCATCAATATTTGTTATGCATTCTTTTTTCCTTTATAATTTATATCTTAATATAAAATAAACCTGGCCATTTATGCGAGAATTGTTTGGGCTTTTCTTTCTTTTATTTAAAAAAAGTTCTTGTGTTGATTTAGTTATCGGTATCCGATATTCATAACCATTTTTTTCTTCTGGTCTATTCTCAGTAATATGTGATGTATTGGCTTTGATTTCAGCTATTTTTTCACGACTCCATGCGAGGACATCAGTTTGAACAATACTTGGAATCTGCATATTTTCATTTATAACTTTTTTCTTTTCTTCATACATTTCTGTTATGTGCACTCCTAATTTGTTTATTTTTTTTCTTGAACCAACACTTATTTGTACTTCTTCTGTTTGAATGATCTCATCCGCAATATTCAATGGCTCTTCTTGGTGTAATCGTGAAAATGTCGAGCACATTCTTGTGCATAAATTTTATTTATAATTTTACAATTACTTGTTACATACACTAATATAATTAATGTATATACAATTAACACAATATCAATATATTTTACACCACAAAAACATAAACTTATTTGTTAACTATATACAGAGTAACAAATATTATCAGCTGCTCTGTTTGCTACAGATAACAAAATAAATAAACTGAAATTTTTATACGCATTTTTACAAGTTTTTACAGAAATATATAATGAAGCAAAATAAAAGTAGCTTACGGCTCTGTATAATTATCATTGAGTAGAGTTACTGGGTTTCGCGGTGTTTGGATTATTTCATCTTGTTTTGATGAAAGATCATCAGTGGTTGAGCTCTTATTATTCTCTTTTTTCAATATCTCATTGTTAATAAAATCTTCGTTTTCATCTTCATTCATTTCTATACAAGTTGTACTCTCTGTTTGAAAATTCACATCTTCTGATTTATTAGAAAATGTTTCTATGTTTAATTCTGCCTATAAAATTTATATCAACTGTTAAAAATAATTTTGGAATATAATGTAACAAAATAGATTATGAAAACTATACCATATTGTTAAGGACTGTTTCCATGCTCTTATTCTGTAAACTCTTACAAATATTTTCTGCTTGTTTAGGATCTATGCCAACTTCTAATAATGATGTAAGCACATCACGCTCTGTTACAAGGAGTTCTGGATTTGCATCAATCAAAACAACTGACTTTCGACATCTTGGTTTTTTATTACATTGAGTTTCCATTAATTTTTGATAGGATAATAACTTTCCTATTACTTTATTCTCATCCAGCACCTTTGGTGGAGTTGGTGGTCTGATTTCATGTTGCTGTATTTGATTTATATTAAAAAATTCTATATCATCATCATCCGATTCATCAGATTTTTCTGACATATTTAAGAAAGTTTTCAATTGATATATCTCTTTTAACATTCTATGCTATATAAGAAATAAAATAAGATTTTAATATATTTTTTAATTTAAAGTTACAACTTATATAGATAGGCATATATTTACCAGATCAAGTGTAGTTCTATATCGTTTTAAATGTTTTTTAAATATTTCATTCAGTTCTTTATCAGTATATATACCACTTTTAATAATTTCTTTGGTAATCTCATAAGCAAACTTAATGTATCTTGCATCCTCTTTCGCTTGAATTTCTGTATGTTTACGTGTATAATTTTGTATTGGACTTGATAATGACGAAGAAGCATGATCTTCTTGTACAACAGAATTGGAACTTGTATCAGAATCAGAAAGATACAGATTTGTGGGTGATTTGAAAGGATTTTCACAGGTAACATAAACTGGTTTTTCATTACACCTGCATTTTCTTTTTAAAGAAAATTCTAATCAACATTTAATGTCAATTCGAATATTATTATGGCTATTACAAGAAATTACTTAAATCTTTTACTTAAAATCTATTACTTAAAAAGAATTGTCAATCAAAATTAATATCTTACCTCTGAATGATACATTGTAAATGTTGCTTATGTTTTTTTGAATTCAAGTCTTTGATATGCTTTTTTCCAGTAGTTTTTTGTCGACTTTGTGATAATATCTTTTTTGATTTTGGCACTGAATGATTTTGATAAATATTTTGATCGTTACTCTCGGTATCAGTAGCTTGCATTTTCAATCGTGAAAGATCTATGTTGTTTATATTACATGGATATACTTCACAATTCACTTCTTTTGCGTAATGTGAAGAATATTTATCTAAATTCATCCGAAGAATATCCTGTTTTATTTAATATAATATCATCAAAGAAATTTAAACAATTTTATATTTAGTATATTGTATTAATATATTCTATAATATATATACACACATTGAAAAATGTATGAACATACCATAGGATGATGCTTGGTATCAAAAGCCAATTGGTCAACAAAATTATCTAAACTGAATCTCCTGGGAAGTTGTACTTTTAACTGTTTTTTCTTATTATTTATATATTTTTTATTTTTAGTATCCACAACACTTTTTGCTAACAAAACTCGACGTATGTGAAATCGCATAGAATTATAGGCAGACAACTGTTCAAAATAATTTTCTCCAGCCAGGTTATACACTAAATAGAAAAATAATTATATACAATAATTTTTTATTATATAAATTCTTATATTTATGTCATATAGAACACATTTGGTGTATTGTGATAAATTAAAAGCATTTTTCTGCTTCTTCATATAATATACATATTAACTTGTAAATAATAAAAATATGGCCAAATTTATATATTGGCAAATAGCTTTGGAAAAATTAAGACTCACATTACTCCAAACTCAGGCAACATTTGGAACGTCATAGGTTTGGAATATACATGCATGCAAAAAAGAATACTTATATATAGGTACTCAAACAAAAAGACTCAACAACTATTATATAAAGAATATAATAAATACATTATACGTACCACTGCTTTTGAGATTAATTTCGCTGTTGTGAAATCGTATCATTTTTTTTTATTGAAATATATAATTAACTTCAAGTAAACACTGTTTTAAACTCTAAACTTTCAAATAATATAAAATAAAATATATTTAAATCATGCTTTATCCATTGTAAATAATAAATTTCAGCACTATGGTAGAGTCTTGATAAATATTTAAGCTTTTGTTCGAAAATGTTCAGTCATATTTGGAATAATTTTGCTTCAGGCAAAGAAAAAGTAAAATCTTTCTTCTTTCTACTTAAGATTGACTGTACTATAAATACGTCATCATGTTGCTTAGTAACAGAAGATAATGCATGACTTTATGCTATATATATATCTATTACACACACACACACACATACTCAAGCATATACATTTTTTATTTATATATGTTAATAAATGGAAAATTAATTCAAAATAGTATAGATTATGCATTTCATTTTTTGTATATTAACTATATGCATATTAGATGCATTCTATATTTTATTTATATTTTATCAGTATAGCAAAGGAAGTATATTTAATATCACACTCAGATAGCATTTGGAGGCAACAAGAAGACACATACACTACAGTGAAAACAAGTATTTTTATTGGACGACTATTTTTTAGTAATCAAGCAATTTTAACAAAAATAACATTAATTTTGACTATACATGGCATTAAAGGGGATAAAAGTTATTGAAATGGCTGGAATTGCACCAGGACCATTTTGTGGAATGTTATTAGCAGAATTTGGAGCTTCTGTAATAAGAATAGATAAAGTAAGTACGATAAATTGAAGTAAGAATATTTTTCAATTTTACTATATTAATGAGTTTATTTACTTGCTATAAATATTATTATTATTATTATTATTATTATATATATTCTTTTTGTTTTAGGTTAAAAATTCCCAGGTATTACCAGATTTTATTGCTCAAGGAAAACGATCTATAGCATTAAATTTGAAAACAGAGAAGGGTATAGATATTTTAAAGAAAATGTGTAGTCATACTGATGTAATAATAGATCCTTTTCGTAGAGGTCAATAATATAGTTTTCTATAAATCTAAAAATAAGATTTTTATTCTATTTTTATTTTCTGTCATTATATACATATCTATATATATATTTTTATACAATTTATGTAATAGGTGTCATGGAACAAATGAAAATTGGACCTGATGATATAATGCAGATAAATAAACGGATTATTTATGCCAGATTAAATGGATTTGGGCAAAAAGGTTCTTATGCAGATATGGCAGGTCATGATATTAATTTTCTAGGTTTATCAGGTATTAATATATATTTTTTTTTTCAAATGTATAAATATTAATATTTTTTATTTTGCAAAGTTGTTATATATTTTATTGCTTTAGCAAATGAATTGTTTTCATTTAGGCTTACTTTCTTTATTTGGGCGTGCTAAAGAGAAACCAACACCGCCTGTCAATCTAGTTGCTGACTTTGCTGGTGGTGGTTTAATGTGTGCCTTAGGTATCCTTTTAGCACTTTTGGAACGTAATCGTAGTAATTTAGGCCAAGTAGTAGATATTTCTATGGTAGAAGGTACAGCATATTTAGGAAGTTGGTTCTTTAGATCTCAGTCAGTGGATACTCTTTGGGGTAACCCACGTGGTCAGAATTTGTGAGGATGCTATTTTTTTTTCCTATTTTATCATGGGATTGTAATTTATCTATAGTAATTAAAACATATTCTTGTAGATTAGATACTGGCACACATTTTTATAATACTTATGAAACAAAGGATAAACGTTATATGGCAGTTGGTGCTATTGAGTCAAAATTTTATAATATTTTGTTAGAGAAACTTGGTTTATCTGAGGATGAAGTACCACAATTTGGAAATTTTGATAAAAATCATGCATTATTTGTTGATATATTTAAAACAAAAACGCAGGCTCAATGGTGTGCTATTTTTGATGGTGTGGATGCTTGTGTAACACCAATTTTAAATTTAAAAGATACACCTCATCATCCACATAATAAAGAAAATGAAACTTTCAAAGTTACAGAAGATAATTGTGCAATACCAAATCCTGCACCACGATTATCTCGTACACCTGGTATTTCAATGGCAACTTGTAAAATTCCAGAACAAGGAGAACATAGTATTGAAATTCTTACTGAATTAGGATTTAATTCTAAAGAGATAGATAATTTTTTAACAAACAAGATAGTTACACAAAGTCTATCTCAGTGTAAATTATAAAGCTATCCTATAATTACAATAAATTTAATATATGTTATTGAATAATATTACAAATAATAATATATTTCAATACAATTCAATAAGTATCTAATAATATTGACAAATATTGGGTTGGAAACTAAGTGATTGCGGAAAGTGTAAAGTCCATATATCGACAAAATGCGCAATCACTTAGTTGCCAATCCAATAGTTGGATAAAAGCAATAAAAATATATTTTTTATAGCATTTTACGCCTGGTGTTATGATGATTTATATCAACTAAATAGAAAGTATATATTTAAAAAAATAAAATACAATATATTGGGTTGTTCGGAAATTATTTTTGTTTTTTTTGTTTGTTTTGTAAACATAAACAACAATTTTTTTATAATATATAAATATTTTATTTAATTATACATTGACCATTTTGATTCAATATCTTTTAATATTTTTCTGCTTGTAACATAATTCCATGTTCATAAAAAAAAACTGATTGAAATGATTTTTGACATTCTCATTTGAAGAATGTTTTACCATTTAAGAAATTTTGTAAAGACCGAAACAAATAATAATGGCTCGAATTATTATTGTTGTAGACAATCCATTATTTATACACTTTATTTATTCGCCAGTTATTAATCGTTTTAAAAATGGATTATTATTTGATGCCTAAGGAGTAAATCACAAATATTAATGTGATAATATTAATCTCTCTTTAAGAATGTGTAAATTCCATATATCCAGCATTGAAACGAAATCAACTCGTTTCATGTGATCATAAATAGTCGAATTCGACAAATTTAATTTCATAGCAATTTCTCGTGTTGTTATGTTTTGTTTCAATCAATAGCTTTATTTTATTTTTATCAGCTTTAATTGGTCTTCTAGAACGTGGTGTATCTTTGATATTAAAATTACGAAATAAAATTTTACAAATCAGTTTTAGCACTGGCATTTTAATAAGACATCTATTTCATATAGGTCACATAATTTTTTTCTTTTTTACCAATATTTTTACCTTTTTTGGTAATAAACAAGTAAAATATGCCGAAAATACTGCTTTTAATTCTTCACATTTTATAAGGCACCAATAAAAAATAATCAAACAGAATTCTTTACAAGTATACCTTCAAATGTTAACTATCAAAATATATAATAACAATATGATTTATAATGAAGTTAGCTGCTTAAAAATACAATTAATATCTCTTTGGGGAAAAAAAAACGAAATTACAAAATATAAAATTAATCAACAAGATTTCATTTTAAAGACGAAGATTTAACTTAAAATCTTACTTTTTCACATTTTTGAAAAAGCTTTTTTTTCCTGAACACAATTGTATTAAAAAATATTTTTTTTTTCGAAAATAGCTTATAAACAAATAAAAAGCTTTTTCCAAAATTCGAAAAAAAGGAATTCCTAAATTAAACTTTTGTATTTAAAGTGAGACCTTGTCATTAAAATCGATCATGAATTACACGCGTTGTCATTGTTGGCGTAAATATTGTTTTCGATATTTTTTTTGCGAAGAAAAAGTTTTGTACTGTGGCGCCTCAAGAAATTTGCGGCAAAAGCGAAAAAGCTCGTATCCTTACTACTGATTTCTATATTACCATATTCTATATTGAATGTGAAATATGTTTGTGGAGTATAAAGTAGGAATTATCTAGTAGAATTTTTAAAGCATTCCATTTGCAAAGAAATGTGTTTCACGATGCTCGTATAGAGAAGCATACTCGGTCACTTCATATTCTCGGGATAGATGATTTTATGATAAAATTAAGAAAATTCATGTCCAATGTTATAAAGATTGTAACGCGCAAGAAACTTATATTTTATTTAAAATACCAATACTTAACAATTTTAATCTTAGAATAGTTGGCCTTGTGTAATATAAACATATTTACACAATTTTTCTTTGACGATAACGGAGTTAGTTTTTTTTTTCTACTACGATGCGTAAAAATTGAAATCCTCGTTTTCTAAACGTGAAAACTTATTAATATACTTTCGGTAATTTTATAATCAATTTTAAAATCTCTAATGTACGCGGAGTATAATAAATTAATATTTAAGCAATAGTTTAAACAATAAAATGATGGAAACGCAGGAGAAACTTAAAATAATTTTAATATACAATTTCAATACTTAAAAATTTTTTTCTCTTTAATCTCAGGATTGTTGATCTTGTGCAATATAAACATAAACGAGCTTTTTTTTTTTTTAACTTTGACGATTATGGAATTAGTTTTATTTTGTACTATGACGTGTAAAGATCGAATTCTCATTTTCTATAATATTTCTTTGGATTAGTATGCAGAATTTCTCATTTTCTTTTACTTTTTTTTAAGTTAAATTAAATTAAATTCATCGGTTGGACCCATGGACATGGACCTTTGTGCGGATTGCTGTTTCAGCATTGTATAGAATTCTCGAATGGGAGCCTTAGAATGTGGGTTCTTCGGTATGAACCCTCGGATGGGTCTTCTTCTTTCAGTAGAGAAAAATTGAACTCGATTTTGGTCGAGTGAAATGATATTCAATGATGTTCACTTCTCGTTCCGAGTTCCAGCGTTGTCGTGTACGCTTACGTTTCGATTTCTTTTTCTTTTCTTTCCTCGTCTCTCTTCTTTATCTCATATTTCTTCTCTTTCTCTTATTTCTCTTCTCTTTTTATCTTTCAGGAATCATCGAGAGATCATCGAGGGATAGATTCATCTGCGATCGGATGAGTCCGATGTATCGTCGAATGGCTGCGTTCATCATTGATTTTTATGCGAGAATATGAGAAGAATAAGGAAAACATTTGCGCTCGTATTGGCAGGCACGAGTAAAAGTCTTATAAGGAATTTTATTTAATTTGTTCGAAAATTCGATTAGATTACCTTACGAACGTGGTAAAATAAAGTCATTGTTAACTCGTGGGTCTTCACATGCAGCAACTTCCACGTAATGAGACTTAGGTCGATAATACTTATGATATATTGAAATCTAATTGTAAATAACGCAATGCAAGTACTATCAGACGAATGGCGACTGCATATTTCAATGTATTTTCAAAATACTTTCAATCTGATTAAACATTAAAGTACTAATACTTTACATTGTTAATAATACTTCTACAGGCAAATAGATAAGATATAGTTAAATTAAAATTACACATTTATTTCTATAAATTCGCAAATTTATATATTAATTATTATATGTGTTAATTATATTTATTATTCTTTATCGTGAAACAAATGCATATCGACGTCGTATCTAAAATGGATCACTGGATGGATCACTAGATGGATCACTAGAATGAAGACGTAAGCTAATATCGAAAAATGATATACATGTAAGAGATTGTCTGTTTGACTTTACAGTCTGCTAAACTACTTACTCTAATTCACATAAAATCAATTGTTATATCATACGTTAGTGAAGAATAACCAAACAAGCTTATGTACCGATACGATAGACGCTTGGTGATGATAGTATTTCCCGCTTGTATTCGTAGTTGATATTTTATCCATACCTATCGCTGAAATCATATACGTTTCGAACAAAAGGTAGTGAACAACTTTAAACCTACCAATATATCTAATTTGTACTCGAGTTAGTTTTCTATGATATGAAACATTGTACGTAATTCATTACCCAATCAAATTGTAGTTGCCATGTCTAGTCATGTCTTTGTCTCACTAACCTCAAATAAATGACGTACGGACGTACGTTTTTTTTTTATATATTTATATTTAACAAATAACGTATATCACTTAGAAACAATATGCGAATACATCATATTTAGTTTTTATAAATATGCAATTGAAATATATAATCATTCACAGTGATATATGAAATGTATGAAAAATAAATAGTTGTACATATTGCAGGTTACTGTTAGTAGATTGTTGGAAAAGAATTATAAATTTTGTTTAATTTAATCGTAACAATGTTGAGAAGAAGACACGTTAATATTAAAACTATGAAAGAACTTGATGCATTTCCTAAAGTACCTGAACCATATGTAGATAAAACTGCAGTTGGTGGGACTTGTAAGTAATTTTGATTAATTTTGATTAATTTAGAATAAGGTTCGAGATACAAGATATATATGTATACATGTATACATATATATGTATATATATATATATATGTATATATATATATGTATACATATATGTATTCCCTTTTTATCTATGTTTCAGTTTCTATCTTCACATTTTGTATTATTGCTTATTTAATAATAGCAGAAACAAATTATTTTCTTGATAGTAGATTGCAATTTAAATTTGAACCAGATACAGACTATGATGCAAAATTGAAAATAAATATTGATATAACTGTGGCAATGCCATGTGGTCGCATCGGGGCAGATATTTTAGATTCAACGAATCAAAATTTAGTAGGTTATGATACTTTAGAAGAAGAAAATACTTGGTGGGAATTAAGTTTAGAACAAAGATCACATTTTGAAGCTTTGAAACATATGAATTCATATTTAAGAGAAGAGTATCATGCAATCCATGAATTACTTTGGAAATCTAATCAAATTACATTGCATAGTGAAATGCCAAAAAGGTTTACATATCTTCTTATGTGATTATGTAGAATATTTTATTTTGTGATAATCAGTCACATATATTAATCTAATATAAAATATTGTTTTCTTTAGAACTCGTGAACCATCATATGTACCAGATGCATGTCGAATTCATGGTAGTATAAATGCAAATAAAGTCGCTGGAAACTTTCACATAACTGCTGGAAAATCTTTACCTCTTCCAAGAGATCACATACATATTTCTGCATTTATGACTAATAGAGACTATAATTTTACTCATAGAATTAATAAGTTTTCCTTTGGAGGACCTAGTCCTGGTATTGTACATCCTCTTGAGGGAGATGAAAAAATTGCTGACAATAGTAAATTGAAATTTTACTTACTAATATTATAAATTAAATTATTATAATAATATTATAAATTAAATTAAATTATTGATTGAATATTTAATTTATTTCTTAGATATGATGCTATATCAGTATTTTGTGGAAATAGTTCCCACTGACATAAGAACTTTGCTAAGTACATTTAAAACATATCAATATAGCGTAAAAGATCATCAAAGACCTATTGATCATTTAAAAGGATCTCATGGAATACCTGGCATATTTTTTAAATATGACATGAGTGCTTTGAAAATAAGGATTACACAAGAACGCGATACCATTACACAATTTTTAGTAAAATTATGTGCCACAGTTGGAGGTATATTTGTTACAAGTGGTAAGTGTGTATATTATTTAATACAAAGTGATTAGACTTTTTAAACATTCGAAACATTTATAGGTTTGATAAAAAATATTATACAAAATTTTTGGTATATTATATGTTGCAAATTTTTTCGTCATGAGGCTGATGTAAATAACCAAAGAAAATCTGTTTCCTTAATTGCAAGAGATTATGAAAGTCCACGAACTATAAATTTACTTCAAGTTTCAGCACCTGATAATATTGATATTATGTTAAAACCTCAGAAAAATAATTATGTAAATTGATTTTCTAAAGCATTTGCCATCATTATAGTAATATACTGCACTAACTTAAAATAAAACATATTGCATATGTCACGTCATATGTAATAAATATTGTATAGTGAATATGTTGATAAAAGTATTATCGTGTATAAAAAAAGGATTTTAAATATAGATCTAATATTAATAATGTTTTACATATCATTTTTCCCGCATGTAATTTAATTTTTAATTCGATCATTAATATTTTAATTTATTATTTTATATTATAAAAATAATTTATATAGTTTAAATTTAATATAGTTTTCTATTTTTATTGTTATCTATTCTTATTACCGGTATATTTATTATTCATTTAATCGATATATCGATCCGATCGATTAAAACGATTTTCGAGTTTTTAGCCGGATTGCCACGCGCGCATGTAAGCAGTCGACGTATCATTTGCGTCCTGTCAAATCAAAGTAGCTAGAATAAGGAGTTGTTACTTTGCAATGCAAAGTGTACCTTACATTATTAAAACATGGGTTTTTTGGAGGATACTTTTGTGATCCTTGTTACACAGGTGGAAACCCATTTATAATTCTAATGAACCATTGACATTGCATTACGAAAAAAGAGGGTTAAGTTACATATATGTAGCAATAACTAACACGTTTCTTTATTTTGAAAATTGAATTTATCATTTTCTAAATGTATTATTTAACGAATGATATAAACAATTTATTATTAAACTATTTAAATATTTATAAAAATATGAATATAAAAATATGAAAATAATTGTTAAGTCTAGTATTGTGTTCTCTATTTTTTTTTTTTTGAATACTTTTTGAATACTTGTATTGTGTAAAAACTGTACATTGATAAATATTATTTAATTATATTAAAATAGTTTTATATTTATATTTCATATATTTTTCATTGATTGTAATAAGAAGTATATTATTACAATAAATATACTATGGCAAACTTTTGTTTTTTCTTTTATGATTGAGACAATTTGTTTCATTCATATATTAATTATTATTTGGAAATTATCAACCAGTTTATCATTGGTATATTGTGCCCATATACATATCATTTTCAATTATTTTTTTATTTATTTTACAGGTAATATTTTTCTTGGGAGGATGGATATTTTTCGTAAAAAAATTATTTCGTGACTATGAAGTACATCACAGATTAGTGCAGTTAATTTTTTCTACAACATTTTCATTATCATGTACTATGTTTGAACTAATTATTTTTGAAATAATTCGGGTTCTTGATTCAAGGTAAGAAAATGTTGATATTGTAGTCTTCAAAAAAAAAAAAAGAAAAAAAAGAAAAAAAAGAAAAAAAAAGAAAGGCTTTATTAAAAATAATTTTTTTTTTATCAGTTCTAGATATTTTCATTGGAATGTTGGACTATATATGCTTTTATTTATGGTAATAGTTCTTATACCATTTTACATAGCATATTTCATTATCAGTAACATTAGATTTGGTATGTATATACCAATATACTTTTATTTTTTATCTGTATTTTCTTTAATTGATATTTATCAAATTTTTGTGTAGTAAGACTGAATTGGATAAGGCCACTTACAATCATAATATATCTTTTTTACCTCTACTTATTCTGGAAAATTGGTGACCCTTTTCCAATATTGAGTCCAAAGAAAGGATTGTTATCAATAGAGCAAGGTGTAAGTCGGATAGGTGTTATAGGAGTTACTGTTATGGCACTTTTATCAGGTTTTGGTGCTGTAAATTACCCATATTCATCTATGGCCTATTTTATGCGGCCTGTGTCTTATGCTGATGTACAAGCTATAGAAAAACGATTATTACAAACAATGGATATGATTATAGTTAAGAAAAAAAGGATAGCACTTGCCAAAAAAGGTGAAATGATTGGTCAAAGCGAAGTTCGTTCACGTCTTTGGGGAATGTTAGGTCCATTAGGTGGTACGAAAGGGAATCAAGAAAGTGTGTATTATATTAATATGATAGCAAGTGAAATAATATATGATCATCACTAATTTACTGCATTAACTTTCAGCTATAAAACAATTACAAATAGAAGTTATAGCATTAGAAGAATTATCTAGACAATTATTTCTAGAAGCACATGATATTCAAAATGCTAGAGAACGTTTAGAATGGGCAGCCACATGGCAAGGAAAATATTTTAATTTTCTTGGCTATTTCTTTTCATTATATTGCATTTGGAAAATATTAATAGTTAGTATACTGCAATATCAATAATTACAAATAATAATATTTGATAAACAATGAAATATTATATCACATTTTTTTACAGTCCACAATCAACATAGTCTTTGATCGCGTTGGTAAAAAGGATCCTGTTACCAGAGGAATTGAAATTGCTGTTCATTGGATGGGTTTTGATATAGATGTTACATTTTGGTCACAACATATATCCTTCTATTTAGTTGGATGTATTGTTTTGACTTCCATTCGTGGATTGTTGTTAACTCTTACAAAGGTACGATATAAATTTCACAATAATTATATATATACACAGTTATTCAGTCAATTTATATCAATTAATCTTTTTATTTATATCTCATTGTATTATTTCATCTTTACATTTAACTGATTAACTAATATGCAAAATTGTATATTTAAATTTTGATATTATTTGAGTATAAGCAAAGAACGTGACTTACAATTTTTGAGACATGATTAATTTATTATTATCAGTCTTCATAACAAAAATGCTTACCACAAACGTAATTTCGTGTTCATATTTCAGTTCTTTTATGCTATATCAAGCAGCAAATCCTCAAATATTATTGTACTTATACTTGCACAAATAATGGTAAGATCTATTCTCTTTCTTTTTTATATGATTTTTTCTTACGACTGTTTTCTCACAGTGCAAAGGCAGTTTATGTAATTTTATATTCCTTTAATTCTAGGGAATGTATTTTGTGTCCTCTGTATTACTTATGCGCATGAATATGCCTGCTGAATACAGAATAATTATAACACAAGTTTTGGGTGAACTTCAGTTTAATTTCTATCACAGATGGTTTGATGTAATCTTTTTGGTATCTGCATTATCATCTATAGTGTTTTTGTATCTGGCCCATAAGCAAGCACCAACGGAACGAACATGACTAAATAAATGACTTTTGTGAACTAAATATAATTTTATTGTTATTCTGCACTACACAAAACAAGCCTTCAATTGTATATAAATCAATATTTTTCATTAAATAATAGTTCACTTTAGTTTCCTTAACATTTGTTTATTTTTCTAAAAAACTTAATGCATGCGATACAAAGAAAGATACCACATACATAATATTTATTAATTTATGCTGCTTGATTGCATAAAGCTATGTCACAAAAGAAATTTGTTCAGGTAACAAATGCATTTTTACTATTATAACAACTAAATTGCATTTGTATTTACTTTAACATACATTACTTTCTGGATCACAGATGGCTGAAGGATTGATATTACCATGAAAAAATTAATTCTGCTGTATAATTTCTGATTTGATATGAGTATAATCAGTTTTAACGAATTAATTCAATGGTCCATTCCTCGCTCATATTTACACCTGGTTTACGCAATGTTAGTACATTATTGTTCGGGTTATATTTAGTTTCTAATGTCACCGTTCTTGAACCTGCAATAAAAATAAGAAAATAATAAATGAATTTCATTTTACTTTTTAATGTATTCGATTTAAATAGTACTTACTGCGTGATATAAGCTGAGCAGACTTAATTCCTTTAGGAGGATTTGCTATATCTACTCTTTCTAACCAACTTTTCGTTTCATACGAAGCTAATTTATCAATAAATGTTGAAGTTAACTTAATTCCATCAAAGTTAAGTTTTAGATACAGATACTTTCCATGACGATATTCAAAGCTGCTTTCATCGTCAATATATAGATTACCACTAGCAGTACCATTATTATCACCAATAACAATTAAAGTATATGGATCGTTCCTCATCGCAACTGTGCTACGACGTATTCTCATTTTACGTGGAACGATGGAACCACTTCTTTGGAATACAGGAATCTTGTGAATAGTTACTTGTATGTTGTTTGATCCAGCTTGTGTATATGGTTGCATGGTATCAATATCATACCACGTTACCTTACCCTCCCCTGGGAAATATACATTAACTTCCGTAGCAGAAGGTTGAAATACAGGACGTACAAGAATGGAATCTCCAACAAGTATATGATCGTCGAGTGTATAAGTTTGTGTTTCTGTTGGATAATGCGCCCACAACGGTCGTATTACAGGTGTACCATTTATTTCATGTTCTCTAAACAATGTATACCACAATGGTAGATAGGAATATCTAACTCTGAATGATTCTCTTACTATTTGTGTAGTTTCTTCATTGAATGTCCACGGTTCACGTCTTTTTGTTTCAATGTGTGAATGTTGACGGAAGAAAGGTAGCCAAGCACCAGCTTGATTCCATCTAATAAATAGTTCTCTGTCTGGATTTTTAAAGAATCCACCAACATCTGCTCCACAGAATGACATACCAGAAATAGATACAGAAAGACACATAGGATAACTTATACGAAGATTATCCCAGTCTGCCATATTATCACCAGTCCACATAGCAGCAAAACGTTGTGATCCAGCAAAGAAAGATCTTGTTAAAATAAAAGGTCTTAAAGATCCTCCTGATCTTCTAAAGAGAGCCTCATAGGTGGCAAGCGTATAAACAAAACCATTAATATTATGAACATCTCTATGTTCCCAACCACCATGATGTATAACATCTTTAGGTAGAGTTACTTCTGGACCATTGAAAACACTCGGTTCGTTCATGTCATTCCAGATATATACATTGTTTGTAGTACCATGAAATTTATCTAGACTATATTGACCAATATAATATTCTCGAACCTTTGGATCAAAGAAATCTAAATACGACGATGCTCCTGGCCAGCACCAACCTTCATAATCTTTTCCATCTCTAGTTTTAACATAATATCCTAAATTAGTAGCATCTTTATGAATGAAATAATTAGGATCTCTTTTGATGTGTGGGTCAATAATGACAACTAATTTCCTTCCTTTATCCGTTAAATTTTGAACCATTTCAAGAGGATTTGGAAATTTACGTGAATCCCATGTGAAATATTTTTTACCATCAGTATATTCAATATCAAGCCACATCGTATCCATTGGAAAATCATGCTCATCAAAACTATTGGCAATTTGAGCAACATCATCTTGGTCGTTATAATTCCAACGTGATTGATGGTAGCCCAAAGTGAACATCTGAAAATTAAATTAATATTTAAATTACTTTAATGGAAATCTTATGAACAAACAATTTGTGCTGGCATTTTAATGTGTAAAACATTTAATATTATAAACATTAATATATAAAAAAGATATACCTGTGGTAATGGTGCTGTACCAGTTAAAACGGTGAATTGTCTAAATACATCCAAAGGTTTTGGCCCTAACATGAAGAATACATCAATAACTCCAGATTCAGACATAAAGTGTACATCAACTTGTGATTTCTTTGTAGAACCCGAAACAAAATTAACAAAACTCTCTACAACATTATTATCAGCACTCGATAATATATCTATCCATGTTTCTGCTGCATTATGCCAAAAGATACCTGCTGTTTTGTCTTTACTATAAAACACAATGTTAATTTTATATTATATGTTTATATATTATTTCTATTGGAACATTTAAAATAATTACACATACCCATGCGCATAAAGGACTGGAATTGCTCCATATAATGACATTCGTTCATTTACCTCATATTCAAATACATCTAAATTATATAACCTATATGGGTCTAATTGTTTTGTAGATTTTAAAGCAAAAGAATCAGCATGTTCTGGGATACCATAAGCTTGTTCTGCCCCTGGAAAACTAAAATCTAAAGCTACGGCTTCCGGTCCAAAAGGTTTAGTATCATGATGACTTTTAAAATTTTCTTCCCAAGCACCAGGGTCACTTTCAGCACCATCACCAGGATATTGTGGTGATTGCTGTTTCTCTTCAGTTTGAATATTTTCTGCTTTTTCTTCCTGATCTGATTTGCTAAAAAGAGACGATAGACTATGTTTTAGTATCTTTTTTTTGGTTTAAATAATATATATTGATTTATATGGCATACCTTTCTGGTTTTGGTCGAAGATGTTCAAATCTCATTAAACCACGAGCATTCGCTGAAATGACTAAAACATTTTGAGAGTATAAATCTACTCTAAAAGGATTGATATATAAAACAGCTTTGTTCTCTCCATTGGTCACAGATATATATTCTGTAGTTTTTTCAATATTGTCCAATTTCGATGTTTGCGGCTGATCTTGTAAAGAATACTCAACTTCGTATCGTGGATGTAATGGATTTTTTTCATTAATGTGAAGCCTAAACGTATGATCTTTAAGTACGGTAAGTTTTAAAAGATAAAATACACCGGTATCTTTATTAAATAAATCTGCTGTTAGAGTAGATTCATTGTGAGCAACTGTATTCGGCTGTAACTGATAAGGAGTTTTACCTGGTTCAACTTTTTTGCAGCGTCTAAAAGGATAAGTAAAATATTTATAAAAATGTATAATAAATATTAATAAGCAAAAAATTTTTAGTTGAGTTAATATTTATTTACCGGCAAAAGCTGCTTTGTTCGCATGTTTTAAAAGTATCTCTATTCACTGCATTAATTATAAATGGGCAAAGTGCGAGCACAAAAAATATTGCTAGTCTGAAATAAAACATAATTCAATGTTAAAGCAAGTCATGTATTTTTAAGTCTATTCTGCTTTAAAATGAATCAAATTTTACATATTCGTTTTGGTATTGTTCTTGCATCCAAAAAAGAGGAAAGAAAAAAAAAAAGGAAAAAAAAACTACGACATTATCGCCATAATCAGAGCTCGAAAAAGCAACGTACTATCGATTATTATCGAATGCTTATCGTTTATCGCGAAGATAAAGCACAAATGAAATTAAATGATTTTTTTTTCAATTATATAAAAGTTCCCATTTTATAATGACCGGCATGTAAAAATATTAATAATAATGAGACATATAATATCGATGACACGTCAGCGTGATCATTGTTACGTTGTACCGACCGTTTAAAAAAATCATTAAATAGAAGTAAAAATTTAATTAAAATATGATGCTTCTATTTCGAATTAATCTTTCTAATAAGCTTTTCGATTATCGTAAACGAATCGATAAGCTTTTATGTGAAGGTTAAATGGCTAAAAAATAATCAACTCACCGCACGAACGTAGCCATGTTGGAAAGTATTAAGCTTCTGTCATGCCACCTTCCAACTAACTGAATATGAACTCCGAAATGAAATTGATTTTATAGATGGAGCAACGTTCGTTCGTTTAATTATCGGATGAGTTTTAATTTTACAAAAGAATAAGTTGAAAATTTTCCAGGTTTTTCTTATGTTCCTTCATTATCTTCATCGTTATCATCAAGAAAAAAATAAGATAAATGAGAACCATAACTACGTGTTTACTATCGTTTTAATTAACATAACACATTCATTTTATTAGAATTACAAGAGTTATGCATTCAGTTAGCAGGGAAAATTGCATTCATATGAATAATAATATATTACATGATTAATATAGAAGTTTTGGCACTCAGGTCAAATTCATTTGATGGATTTGAGAAAGCCTATTATTCTTTTTAGCATATTCATAAATTATTAGTTTTATCGGATTATTCGATAATAATATCGAATAAGTCTTGATAGAAATATTATTTTATTGTATATCCTATGAATTTGTAAAAACAGTATTCGCTACGTATATACGATTATGATTTACGTATAAAAATTAAATTTTTATTATTAACATTCACATAAGAGCCGTCTTTACGAATTGTACAATTCCTACAACGGTCCATTATCAAAGTCGTAGTTAATTACGGTAATCGTAAATTTGTGTCAAGGTTGAAAACATAATTGTTATAATTCTTCGAATTAACACGTATGTATATGATATATTAACTTTTTAATTTTTTATATCGAATTTCTATCAAAGATCATTGTGATATTAACAAAGCTATTAAGATATTTTTCAATGTAGTTTAAGATTATTTTATTTTTATAGGATATTCTATTGAACGTCAAATTTACTTTGTTAATATTTCTTCGTTGAATCGATAATTTTATCAATTTTTTCATTAATTTCTCTGCATACTTTTTTTTGTTTTTGTTAATTTTCTTCTTTTTACTTTTTATTTTTTTTTTCAACGTTATACATAGACACTGTTCTATTTTCCGAATGAAATGCAAGTAAAAATTCACATTACAAAATAGAGCAGTGTAAAAGATATGTGCATAACGCGAGCATTCGAAGATGATTCTCTCTCATGTCCCAAGGTATGTAATTTTATGGGTTCACAAAATTCTTTCAATGTAGCTTGCAGATAGTTCGTCCATTTTTAAAAATGGGATAAATACATGGATAAATACATACATACGTTGTTCTGTTCTCTTTTCTCTCTCTCTCTCTCTTTCGCTCTGCACTTTCTCTCGCTCTTGCTCTCTCTCGCTCTCTTTCTCACATAGTATACTTATTTATTTACACGTATTTGTGAACAATAACATCCTAATAAATCTCGGTGTGGGTTGTCAGTCTTCGATAATATAATTTGGCCCTCGTATCCCAACAATTCGCCAAACTGATACACAGAGGAGTTCTCTTAAGTACATACGCAATTTCTCTTCTGTGACGAATAAAATTTTCTCTCACTGTCGGTTTTTATATTACATTTAAAATGTATCGATTTAATATGATTGTGTAATGAAAAAAATTGCAGAAAATTATTCATTTTGAAATCGATAATGGCCGAGGTAGACGGGGATGATTCCAATAATGTAGCGACGATAAGTAAGGCCGAAGACTTGGCATGAATATTTTCGTTTGACCGAAGTCATATACATACATACATACATATATTAGCAAAAATGTAAGTTAACAGGTTTCGGTAAAAAGTCGATTTCTCATTTAGGCACATCGAGTCCTTCGTAGTGACGAATGTCATAATCACGGACAATAGTAAATATCTTTCTTTTTTTCTTTTCTTTTTTCTTAGACAAAGAAAAAAGAGAAACGATATTAATATCGTCCGTTTCGTCCGTATCTCTAAATTGGAGATTACATACGCAACCTACATACATATGTATATACTCGTATTGCCATTATAGGAAAGTCTCATATTAATTGTCGACCTTGAAGAAAGAATATCTTTCTATTTTTACGTATCCATTCATCATTGTATATTATCAATGTACACAATTTTAACTTTCCTTTTAGGCACGCTGAGACAATAATATCGAATAATCGTCCCGATATTCGTAACAAAGACAGTCTTCTAAGCGAGTATTTGGAAGCGCTACAGTTTATTTCGTTTACGGCCCGAAGGCTGCTCCTCCTACTAGACGCAATACTGATTTCTTCTCAGTAAAGGATTGTTGGTTTTTTGTGTTGTGGCCGATTGGCAAGATAAATCTGACGTGTCGAAGCTTGTAAATTAAATACAATTTTATTGTTATTTTGAACATCACAAAACAAGCCTCTAATTGTATATAAAATTTGCATTAAATAGTAGTTCACGTTTTAATTTTCATTAAATAGAAATACAAGAATACAAAAATGGAATCTCCAACAAGTATATGATCGTCGAGTGCATAAAATTTTCATTAAATAATAGTTCATGTTTGTTTCATTAACATTTGTTTATTTTTCTAAAAAGTTCATTCATGCGATATAAAGGAAGATATCACATACATAATATTTATTAATTTATGGTCTTTCATTGCATAAAATTATGCCTCAGAAGAAATTTGTAAAAAATGCATTTTCATTGTTAAAATAGCTAAGTTGTATTTTTATTTACATTAACGTACATTACTTTTTGGATCACAATACATTACTTTTTGGCTGATGGATTGATATTATCACGAAAAAATTAATTCTACTGTATAATTTCTGACTTGATATAAATACAATTAGTTTTAACGAATTAATTCAATGGTCCATTCCTCGCTCATATTTACATCTGGTTTAAGCAATGTTAATACATTGTTATTCGGGTTATATTTAGTCTCTAATGTCACTGTTCTTGAATCTGCAATAAAAATAAGAAAATAATAAATAAATTTCATTTTACTTTTTAATGTATTCGATTTAAATAGTACTTACTGCGTGATATAAGCTGAGCAGATTTAATTCCTTCAGGAGGATTTACTATATCTACTCTTTCCAACCGACTTTTCGTTTCATACGAAGCTAATTTATCAATAAATGTTGAAGTTAACTTAAATTCATTAAAGTTAATTTTTAAATACTGATACTTTCCACGACGATATTCAAAGCTGCTTTCATCGTCAATATATAGGTTACCACTAGCAGTACCATTATTATCAACAATAACAATTACAGTATATGGATCGTTCCTCATCGAAACTGTGCTACGACGTACATTCATTTTACGTAGAATGATGGAACCACTTCTTTGGAATACAGGAATCTTGTGAATAGTTACTTGTATGTTGTTTGATCCAGCTTGTGTATATGGTTGCATGGTATCGATATCATACCACGTTACCTTACCCTCCCCTGGGAAATATACATTAACTTCTGTAGCAGAAGGTTGAAATACAGGACGTACAAGAATGGAATCTCCAACAAGTATATGATCGTCAAGTGTATAAGTTTGTGTTTCTGTTGGATAATGCGCCCACAACGGTCGTACTACAGGTGTACCATTTATTTCATGTTCCCTAAATAATGTATACCACAATGGCAGGTAAGAATATCTAATTCTGAATGATTCTCTTACTATTTGTGTAGTTTCTTCATCGAATGTCCATGGTTCCCGTCTTTTTGTTTCAATGTGTGAATGTTGACGGAAGAAAGGTAGCCAAGCACCAGCTTGATTCCATCTAATAAATAGTTCTTTGTCTGGATTACTAAGGAATCCACCAACATCTGCTCCACAGAATGACATACCAGAAATAGATACAGAAAGACACATTGGATAACTTATACGAAGATAATCCCAGCCTGCCGTATTATCACCAGTCCACATTATGGCATAACGTTGTGATCCAGCAAAGAATGATCTTGTTAAAACAAAGGGTCTTAAAGATTTTTTTGATCTTCTAAGGAGGGCCTCATGGGTGGCAAGTGTATAAACAAAACCATTAATATTATGAACATCTCTATGTTCCCAACCACCATGATGTATAACATCTTTAGGTAGAGTTACTTCTGGACCATTGAAAACACTCGGTTCGTCCATGTCATTCCAGATATATACATCGTTTGTAGTACCATGAAATTTATCTAGACTATATTGACCAATATAATATTCTCGAACCTTTGGATTGAAGAAATCTAAATATGATGATGGTCCTGGCCAGCACACTCCTTCATAATCTTTTCCATCTCTAGTTTTAACGTAATATCCCAAATTAGTAGCATCTTTATGTATGAAATAATTAGGATCTCTTTTGATGTGTGGATCAATAATGATAATTAATTTTCTTCCTTTATCCGTTAAATTTCGAATCATTTCAAGAGGATTTGGAAAATTATGTGGGTCCCACGTGAAATATTTTTTACCATCAGTATATTCAATATCAAGCCACATTGCATCCATTGGGAAATCATACTTATCGAAGCCATTGGCAATTTGAGCAACATCATCTTGGTCATTATAATTCCAACGTGATTGATGGTAGCCCAAAGTGAACATCTGAAAATTAAATTAATATTTAAATTACTTTAATGGAAATCTTATGAACAAACAATTTGTGCTGGCATTTTAATGTGTAAAACATTTAATATTATAAACATTAATATATAAAAAAGATATACCTGTGGTAATGGTGCTGTACCAGTTAAAACGGTGAATTGTTTAAATACATCAAAAGGTTTTGGTCCTAGCATGAAGAATACATCAATAACTCCAGATTCAGACATAAAATGTACATCAACTTGTGATTTATTTGTAGAACCCGTAACATTGTTATCACCACTCGATAATACGTCGATCCATGTTTCTGCTGCATTATGCCAAAAAATGCCTGCTGTTTTATCTTTACTATAAAACACAATGTTAAGTTTATATTATATGTTTACATATTATTTCTATTGGAATATTAAAATAATTACACATACCCATGCGCATAAAGGACTGGAATTGCTCCATATAATGACATTCGCTCATTTGTTTCATAATAAGCTACATCTAAATTATATAATCTATATGGTTGTGATTGTTTTGTAGATTTTAAAGCAAAAGAATCGGCATGTTCTGGGATACCATAAGCTTGTTCTGCCTCTGGAAAACTAAAATCTAAAGCTATGGCTTCAGGTCCGAAAGGTTTAGAGTCAGTATGATTATTATAAGTTTCTTCCCAAGCACCAGGGTCACTTTCAGCACCATCACCAGGATATTGTTGTAATTGCTGTTTCTCTTCAGTTTGAATAATTTCTGCTTTTTCTTCTTGTTCTGATTTGCTAAAAAAGGATGATAGACTATGTTTTAGTATCTTATTTTCGGTTTAAATAATGTATATTTATTTATATGATATACCTTTCTGGTTTTGGTCGAAGATGTTCAAATCTCATTAAACCACGAGCATTCGCTGAAATGACTAAAACATTTTGAGAGTATAAATCTACTCTAAAAGGATTGATATATAATACAGCTTTGTTCTCTCCATTGGTCACAGATATATATTCTGTAGTTTTTTCAATATTGTCCAATTTCGATGTTTGCGGCTGATCTTGTAAAGAATACTCAACTTCGTATCGTGGATGTAATGGATTTTTTTCATTAATGTGAAGCCTAAATGTATGATCTTTAAGTACGGTAAGTTTTAAAAGATAAAATACACCGGTATCTTTATTAAATAAATCTGCTGTTAGAGTAGATTCATTGTGAGCAACTGTATTCGGCTGTAATTGATAAGGAGTTTTACCTGGTTCGACTTTTCTGCAGCGTCTATAAGGATAAATAAAATATTTATAAAAATGTATAATAAATATTAATAAGCAAAAGATTTTTAGTTGAATTAATATTTATTTACCGGCAAAAGCTGCTTTGTTCGCATGTTTTAAAAGTATTTCTATCCACTGCATTTATTATAAATGGATAAAGTGCTAGGACAATAAATATTCTCAGACTGAAATAAAAGATAATTAAAAGTTAAAACAACTTCATGTATTTTTAAGTTTATTTTGCTTTCAAATAAACCGAATTTTACGTATTTATTTTGATATTGTTCTTGCTATAAAAAAAATAAACAAAGCTAAGACATTATCGTCATAATCAGAGTTCCAAGAAGCAATATTATCGATTATTATCGAATCCTAGTCGTTTATCGCGGAAAGATAAAACACAAATGGAATTAAATGATTTTTTTTTTCAGTTATACAATATGTCTTATTATGTAATAACCGTTATGTAAAAATATTAATAATTACGAGAAATGCATTTTCAATAACACTTCAACGTGATCATTTATTATATTATACCGATCGTTTAAAAAAATTGTTAAATAGTAGTAAACATTTATTTTAAATTTAATGCTTCTATTTCGAATTGATTTTTTTTATTAAATAAATTTTTTAATAAACTTTTCTATTATCGTAGAGGAATTGATAAGCTTGTATGTGAATGTTAAATGATTAAAAAATAATCAACACACCCTACGAACGTAGCCATGTCGGGAAGTACCAAGCTTCTCTTATGCCACCTTCCAATTAACTGATTATGAATTCGCGAAACGACATTGCTTTTATAGGTGGAGCAACGTTCGTCCGTTTAATTATCAGATCAGTTTTAATTTTACAAAAGAATAAGTTAAAAATCTTTCAAGTTATTCTTATATTCCTTCTTTATCTTCATCGTTATCATTACGAAAACAATAAGATAAGTGAGAACCGTAACTACTTACTATTTTATATTACATAATTGTATTTACTATTGTGTTAATTAACATTGCACATTCATTTTATTAGAATTACAAGAGTTATGCATTCAGTCAGCAGGGAAAATACATTCCTATGAATAACTATATATTACAAGATTAATATAGAAGTTTTGGCACTCGGATCGGTTCATTTGGTGGATGTAAAAAAGCCTAATTGTTTTTCTTTCTAGCACATTCATAAATTTTTATTCGTATCGGATTATTTGATAATATTATTGGATTATCAAATAATATTATCGTTTAATTCTCGATAGAAATATTATTTTATTTTATATGCTATGAATTTGTGAAAACAGTATTCGCTACGTACATACGATTATGATTTACGTATAATTATTAAATTTATATTATTAACATTCACATAAGAGCGTCTTTACGAATCGTACAATCCCTACAAGGGTCCATTATCAAAGTCGTCGATAATTAAGGTCACCATAAATTCGTGTGAAGGCCTGAAAACGTAATTCATAAAATTCTTCGAATCAACACGTATATATACGATATATTAGCTTCTTAATTTCCGATTAACATTGATAAATTTACGATACTAATATAATACTGAAATACGCGTACGATTTAATTTTAACTTTATACCATTAATTTTTTTTCTTTATCCCAACGAACAAGATTGTTATGCATATCTATGTAAAACGACAAGATTAAAATTCCTATATTTCTCAATTAGATTTAGAAAATCATTCAAATTAAAGATTTGAAACTTTGATTTTCGTAGTATGGTAAAAAATAATTCGTCGTATCACATCTAATCGTTAAGATACCTAACCTATATCGAATTTTATCAAAGATTATCGTGATACTAACAAAGCAATTAAGATATTTTTCAATGTAGCTTAATATTTCTTAAATTATAGAGGATATTCGAGTCGAACGTCAAATTAACATTGTTAATATTTCTTCGTTGAACCGATAATTTTATCAAATTTTTCATTAATTTTTCTTTTTTCCTTTTCTTTTTCTATTCTTTTTTTTTGTTTTTGCTTTTTTTCTTCTTTTTACTTTTTTCTTTTTTTTTTTCTCAAGGTTATAAATACACACTGTTCTATTTTCCGAATGAAATGCAAGTAAAAATTCGAATTACAAAATAGTGCAGTGTAAAAGATATGTGCATAACGCGAGCATTCGAAGATGATTCTCTCTCATGTCCCAAGGTATGTAATTTTATGGGTTCACAAAATTCTTTCAATGTAGCTTGCAGATAGTTCGTCCATTTTTAAAAATGGGATAAATACATGGATAAATACATACATACGTTGTTCTGTTCTCTTCTCTCTCTCTCTTTCTCTCTCTCTTTCGCTCTGCACTTTCTCTCGCTCTTGCTCTCTCTCGCTCTCTTTCTCACATAGTATACTTATTTATTTACACGTATTTGTGAACAATAACATCCTAATAAATCTCGGTGTGGGTTGTCAGTCTTCGATAATATAATTTGGCCCTCGTATCCCAACAATTCGCCAAACAGATACACAGAGGAGTTCTCTTAAGTACATACGCAATTTCTCTTCTGTGACGAATAAAATTTTCTCTCACTGTCGGTTTTTATATTACATTTAAAATGTATCGATTTAATATGATTGTGTAATGAAAAAAATTGCAGAAAATTATTCATTTTGAAATCGATAATGGCCGAGGTAGACGGGGATGATTCCAATAATGTAGCGACGATAAGTAAGGCCGAAGACTTGGCATGAATATTTTCGTTTGACCGAAGTCATATACATACATACATACATATATTAGCAAAAATGTAAGTTAACAGGTTTCGGTAAAAAGTCGATTTCTCATTTAGGCACATCGAGTCCTTCGTAGTGACGAATGTCATAATCACGGACAATAGTAAATATCTTTCTTTTTTTCTTTTCTTTTTTCTTAGACAAAGAAAAAAGAGAAACGATATTAATATCGTCCGTTTCGTCCGTATCTCTAAATTGGAGATTACATACGCAACCTACATACATATGTATATACTCGTATTGCCATTATAGGAAAGTCTCATATTAATTGTCGACTTTGAAGAAAGAATATCTTTCTATTTTTACGTATCCATTCATCATTGTATATTATCAATGTACACAATTTTAACTTCCCTTTTAGGCACGCTGAGACAATAATATCGAATAATCGTCCCGATATTCGTAACAAAGACAGTCTTCTAAGCGAGTATTTGGAAGCGCTACAGTTTATTTCGTTTACGGCCCGAAGGCTGCTCCTCCTGCTAGACCCAATACTGATTTCTCCTCAATAAAGGATTGTTGGTTCTTTGTGTTGTAGCCGATTGACAAGGTAGATCTGACGTATCAAAGCTGCTCCATTCGTCACCATCCGCCACCCCGTAAGGGTACCTCGCAGATACGTCAACTTCTGAACCTGTTATACTTTCCAGAGGATTCAATGGTATTACCTTGCACTGCGGTAAGGTTGATGTCATACTCGGTAAAACTGGTAATGGCGTGCTGGATGTTATCGTGCCATGTTCATTTGCGAAACGTTTGAGATGAGGTGTCGTTGGCATTAGATGATCAGGTGGCCTTGGTAAGGGCATTACACCAACCGATGGCGTTGTCTCAGGTTTGTCTTCTTCGGTACGTTTGTATCGATTGTGTCTACACCTGATCGTGATTATAACGACGATACTTAAGAGAAAAGCACCAAGCAACATGCCGAGAATTAACAAATAATCATTGCTCATGTTAGGTGCGATTGCCATTTCACCCTCGTGACCAATGGGATCCATAGGACCTGCTAAAGTGCTATTGTAATCGTCCATGTCGAATTTAACGCGTATTTCGAATTCATCAGCTGCCGGTTGAAATATCGAGGCTGCTAGAATAAATGCGAAACTATCACTTAGTCCCTCGTATTCCATACTTGGTACTTTTTTACAGACTAGATATATAACACCAGAGACGATTTCTTGATGAGAAAATCTTCCGACCTCTCTTTCACGTGTTCCCCTTTTTTCTCCTGAAGTCGAGGAACTTCTTATGATTCTCTTGATCTTTCCATACTTTGGTTTTCTGATAATGGTGTAGACTGGATTGCTGCTAGTGAGTTTTGCCAAAGGTGTTGCATCCATGTGTTGCAGAGTTATCTGATTTTTCTCCCCCATCAATGCTATCATTGGATTCATTATCATCAAGGGGACCACTCTGATTTTAACACGAATATGTTGTTGTTCAAAACCGCTTAAACGAGCTAATAATTCCAAACTATCATTGGAAACTGTCATGTCCGTTTGTAAAAACATTACACTTTCGGATAATAAATCCGTCTGTTTGAAGTTCGTTGCGGCGGCATCCCTTACATAAAGCACACCGTGCTTTGGATTGGTTGTCACTTCGTAGATCACTAAATCTTGTCTTGCATTTGTGTCGAGTTTCACATTGTCTTCCGATATTGACGCTACGTTCGAGCCTTGTTGTAATTTCACTGGACTTCGTACCGTCACATTCAAACGGATTGCCAGAACGTGAACATTGAAAACTGTATAGGTTGGATTGAAACGACCATCCCAGACTCTAAAATAGAAGGAGGCGGCTTGCAATGGACCATTGTGCTCGTAAACCAATCTGTTAGAATCCACATCTAGTTGCGAGAATTTATTCACTTGCTGTACCTCCGAACTATTTTGATCGAAAGGTAAAAGCAATAGTCTACCAAAAGTAGGCCCTGATATAACATCATAAATTATTTCTTCAGCTGGAGTATCAGGATCAGTCGTTAATAGATTATCTCTTGTAATAGTTTGATTTTGATTTTGAACAACAGTTAAGTAAGGTGCGTTGGTAATAAGTTTGAAAGGTTCATCGTTGATTGGCTCGATTATTACCGGTATACTAGTGTTACATAATAAAACATGTCCAGGTGTTAAGTACAATGAAAAGAAGATCCGATCTTCCAATGTATCCGAATGATCATGATAATATGCAATTTTTCCACCTTCGATTTGGGGTTGTGTAAAAGTAGTCACGTTGAGATCTGGTAGCAACATCACATGACCATGATACGGTTGATTGACCAGTCTTGATAATACAGCAGGTTTATTGATGCCAGCGTTCGTTTGAAGGAAACTTATTATTCCAGTGATGTTCATAATAACTTGAGCTGAACCACCTTCCTCGACTCTAACAGTTTTAGCTGAAACATATCTATCCAAGCCACCACTCGAGACAGAGATGTCTATGTGAAAAACCTAGGATCAAATTTGTTTTCATTAAAATTTTATGTCGCTCGATTGAAAAATAGATTGCTTTTTCTTTGTTCTTTACCTGATTCGTTATAAATCCAGTATAATGGGCTTCGACATCGAACGTGAACGAGTCGTTGGCTGCTAAATCCATGAACCTTACTCTATGTTCATAAAAAACTTTGCTATCATTTATGTCCTTTTGAGTAAATCGATCGACCTCGAGCCATACGCCTTCACCGCTCTCCATAATGATTTTACCCAAGTGTGGCCCGTTTCGTACATTGTACCTTATTTCTCTGGCTTCGTCTGAACACCTTATTAACAAAAGCTTGTTCGAAATAACTTTTCTTGTTAAGGGAAAGACATTTAACGCAACATTTTGTTCCACGGTTAATCGTACGGGCTTTGCCACAATCGATATACTGTACGCCTCTGTCGTATGCACACCGTCGTTTAATACGAAGCTAAATTCCGCTTCAGAACCATCTGAAAAGAGTATTTAAGTTGAAAATGATTAACATTTAACTTATTCAATATTAATCGTTCAACGTTATTATATTATTTATTATTAATACTTACTTGTATGGGTAAAAACGATTCTCGATTCATCAATTTGTTGTTGAGTAAATGTATAAATCTCTGTATCAGATCCTAGCATAGAAATGTATCCATTTTTCATACTGGTTAGATTAAATGTTATCTCACTTGGAACGGTATCATTGTCTATAGCAGCCAAGTAAGAAGACATCAAGATGACTGAACCACCTTGCCAAACACTCAATTTAGTTTTATTCACAAGGACAGGCACTTCATCGTTGATAGGTTGGACAACGATCCAAACGTCGAAGGGCTCACTGATCTTATCACTAGCGATGACGACCATTTTGAATGAATCTTTTGAAAACTCATCGCCATTGTGTTTGTACAATATAACACCAGAATTCAAATGTTTTTGTGAGAATTTTTTAACTTGTGAATTTTTCGTAGAATCGATTATAAAGCCATGCTTTGGTTTCTCAACTATTCGATAATCTGTGACCTTACCGGCGTAATAGGAAGTTATCACGATAAAATCAGTTTCATCCAGAATTACGCTTTTACCTTCAACCACATTTAGATTCTTAGCCTCTACATAAAGTTTGTCAGGAACTATAATAATATTGATACTTAGAGCATACATCCACATGATCCCATTCGTAACATCAACTACAAACTTATCATTCGTTTGATTCGTCACAGATTGAACGTAAAATAGACGACCGTCGTTTATGAGAGCCTGATCGAATTGTTTGACCCAATTACCAACATACTCTTCCTTACTTTCCTCAGCATGTTCATCGTGACTCTGAACTTCCAGATAACCATTTTGCGGCCAATCCCGTAAGAAATAAATTATTTCGGAGGGTGAAATTTTCGGATGCATTATCTCCAAGCTCTTTCTATTTATCAAAAGACTCGTTGACTCCTCGACAAAGATTGTTTTGTTGTTCAGAACTGTCATGGCTTCCCAATAACTTGCTGGATAAACTTTAATCGTAAAGATGCCTTCGGTTTCTGCACCCTTAGCTGAAATTTTGAACTTAAAATTGTCCTTATTCAACGACGAGCCCAAATGTCGATAGGATATTGAACTATGAATCAGATCCTCTCCGGTAAACGTTGTAGTTTCCTTTGTGTGTTTCAAAAGTATTCCATATTTAGGTTTCTCCAAGATCGTGTATTTAACTTCTTTTTCAAGCATATAAACGTTCGTTTCTATCTCCAATTCCTTTGAACGAAATACAACGCTTCTGTTAAACTGAACGATCGATCCATTGGTTTCCTTCAATCTAATATAAGGTGGACTTGCTTCGATTTCGAGAATACCATCGGTATGAAAGTGGCCATCACTTACAGTGTATTCGAGTTTCTCACAATCCTCACCATAATGTCTGAAGAGTATTCTTTCATCGTCAATATTTTTTTGTGTAAACTCACGAATTTGTAAAGTAGGATCGGTTATTCTATAAATTCCACTTTTCCCGTTATCTTTACGCGTATATTTGATATCACTAGGTTTAGTATTAATGTCTTTATCGATATAAGCTAAATCTTTATTAGTTAACAATTTTTCTCCTTTGGATACTACGTGAAAGATCTTGTTGATTATTCGTTCAGGAGGATTGTCGTTCTTCATAATAACTTCGATACGAAAACGTCCAACGTACATAAAATCTATGGGATCTAAAGCAATACCAATGTATTCGAAGGAGTCTTCCTTTGTCTCGGAATCATCGTGGATGTAATAAACCGTTTGAGAGAGCAATTCCTCGGAGGTGAAGTACGTGGCATTGCTTCGATTTTGTGATTTCGTTCGATTTAGTACGACTAGCCAACCGTGACGTGGATTTATCGTGAGATTATAAATCAAATTGGATACACCATAATCCATTGTATTTGTGCGTATCATTTTTAAAGCTGCTTTTGAACCTTCTTCGATCTTCAAAATTTCCGTTCCTTCAACGGCTTTGTTGCTTTTCGCCAAATGATGTTTCAGAGGTAACGTTGATAGTATATCGATACATTGTGGTGCACTTACCCTAAACGCTAATTCGTCGTGAATAATCGAGTAGGCTCTTCTGTACAAGCGATATCGTAGTTTACCCGTATCTACATCCTCTTGTGTGAAACTATCGCCAACATTAATCTTTCGTCTTGTTACCAACAATTCGCCATATCTCGGTCCACCGTTTATAGTAAATAATATTTTGTTCGGTGATGTGATCAATGGATTCGTTTGATACTTAAGATTTTGTCCGGTTACGATTACCTCGGCGGTATTCGTAAAATTAACGGGAATTCTTTTCATCTCTTTTAATTCGAGATCTATGAAGGTAATGCGAAAATCAAAAGTCTGTTGTGTTTTCACCTCCCGAACGCTAGCTTGAAATTTAAATTCGTCTTGTGTTGGACTACCGATATTATGAAGGTAACGGATCGTATGTAGATCGACGTCACGACTAGTGAAATGATCAGCGTTTTGCCAGCTGCTCGAAACGTCTTTCAGCTTTTGCAATGTACCGTATTGAGGTGACGTACTGATATCATAACGTATGTCGATCGTACTGTCGTCGGAATTCGTTATAAATGACAAATTCGCTGGCGTTAAATAAGAGAAGGATCGATGCACCACGATCAATCCGGTGTTATGCATAAGTTTAATCTGTAGTGGGTAAGCCGAGACTCGTAGATATGCTGGCTGACTGCTTTCAATTCCATCGCTTACTTGCAAACCCAGCATAGCATTCGGTTTCGCTGAAATAGTTTTCAAAAATCCAATTATACCGCGACTTCATTTATTTTTATTATTATTACTTGCAAGAAGCTAGAAATTGCATTTCTCTATTCCGATTCTATTATCGTATAGATCTACTTTTATATCTATATTTATATAGATCATAATTAATCATAATGCATATTATAATTTCTCATTTACTATAGAATTTTAAATATATTTTTTTAATTGTTTCAACAAATAGAATAAAGTTTTTTAATTGTTGTATTTAACAGTAATCGTAAGTATAGTATTATTTTTTTTTTAGGAATTTACGTTGACTCTAACCATCGTTGATCTTTTATTATCATCGTTATATCAAAAATAAAATCATAAAAGAATTTATCGAGATTAATGACATTTTAGAATTAACTTTGTTTCATTTGAATAATGAAATCAATAGAAGTGTTTACCGTTGCCACGATGTACATAAGCGATCAGTCCTTGCATCAATTCGGCTTGCGTGAAGGTGTCGATCGGCTTAGAGGGATAAGTAACTCTTTCGATATGTCCAGCATCCGTGTCAGTGCGCAGGACTGTATAGACCAACGTTTCCGACGGAGTATCCGCGTCAATGGCCCAAATTAATTCTTTTGTTAGAGTTTTTCTGGTGCCCTGTTAGAAGCAAGCACCGGTTAAAAGATTAATTGGTTAGCCAAGGCGTACGAGTCACATAAAAAGATTACAGTAAAAACAGGTACAATTTTTTGCTTTCAACCAATTTAGAAAGCTTTGATAATTTTCATAAGAAACGATTTACGTCAGAGTGAAGGAATCTTCGTTTCGTTGAAAAGCCATTCTACTATTTCATTAATATCATTTAGTAGCTTACAGGAAAATCGATCTCGTTGCGGCATAATTGTCACGTTCTCTCTCTCTCTCTCTCTCTCTCTCTCTCTCTCTCTCTACGATCTGGTAGGGTGAACAAAAAAGACTTCGCTTGACCTCGATTAACCCACGAGAATTATTAGACGCAAAACTATAAAGAGAGAGAGAGAGAGAGAGAGAGAGAGAGAGAGAGAGAAAGAAAGAGAGAGAGAGAGAGAGAGAGAGGAGAAATAAAAATCCTTAATAACTTAATCCGACCGTAGTGATTATACATAATCAGTAAATTATCTTAACAGATTTTATTTGAACTATTCTCATTTGATAATTACTATTATACATCAGAAAAATATGATTATTAAATAGATTTAATTCTTTATAAAATTCTTATTTGAATTATGATTAATCTTATTCCTTGAATATATCTCTATGAAATACTTACTTGAGCCAGTCTTAGCACTTTTGCCGTCGGTATTTCCAAAAGTGGTGGGTCATTGACAGGAGTGACGTTGACATGAAGAGGAAACCTAAGTCTTCCTCGGAGATATCCTGGAAGCGTGTATCCCCTTCCTGCCACCAACGTCAGTTCCAGTATCATGCTATCTTCTGTGGTTTCGCTTCCATCGTGCATGTACTGTATCTGTCATAAGGGTAACCACCATACAGGTATATACATATACCGTTATTAACCATGCACCTTTCCGCAGAACAAATTATTATACCGTTTACATCAGAGGAATTATTCACACAATGGTATAGTATGTTATAGTCAACATATAGTCCACAAATGAACGAACGAACGAACGAACGAACGGAACGAACGAATGAACGAACGAACGAACGGAACGAACGAACTAACTAACGAGCGAACGTACACGGATAGTGTACTTTATTGAATTCTCTTTGAAATTCAATATCCCTGAAATAACTTGACTCGAGGACTCGTTTGAAAATATATACTTTCTGTAAATTCATCGAGTTATATCTGTATGGTTAATTAGCTATCTACGCAAAGTTAACTCTAGTAGTACGGTACTTAACCTCGAATTAAAACGAAACTCCTCTACTCTGTTTCGCATAATTGATTTCACGGAAATCATTACCAATGAATTATACAGAGGGAATAGTCGAATTCGTTCGTAACGAAACGCTATATATATATATATATATATATATATATATATATATATATATACGTATCAATGAATTCATTTCAAGCGTAGAATTCGGAATTATCCATAGTGATGTGCGGTATATGTGGCTTCTCTGTTTGATGGTAGTACCCTCTTTGTTAACGTAATTCGTAAATTACCGTGTAATCTATGGCTAGTCTAAGTGCAACGAACTTGAGATTGTTTCAAGACTAGAGAATCTATTCTATATCGAAGGAGCTCAATATACATCTATATATATATATTATATATATAGTATGTGTATGTGTTTTGCTGAGACCACTTCGATCCTAATCAAAATTAGTAACGGAAGGTTAGCTATGGTGATCAGCATATCGTCTCGTCAAGTCGATTTCGAGAAGTAACGAGGCAAGAATAAAACGATTACAAGGCAATCGATTAGTTAAATAACGCTTGTAGGAAGAGGATTCGGGTAAGTATCAGGAAGAGTAACGTTTCGAGGGATAAGCGTCTATCTGCTCGATTTAATCCAAGGGAAAAAACATTAATGAGTGGTGGCGGTGTTTATAAATAGGCCACTGTCGTTGGATAAATTAAGTGTGGCTTGCGGAGAGAAAAGAGGAACCTCGGTTCAGCCCTACATCGGAGTCGACCGACCCCACATCGGCCCCCAACGATTCTAAAGTTAGTCTTTACAAGCTGTACTATCTATAGAGACTGCCCGTATGACGAACCGGGACTAAGCATGACTTTACCAACATCTTTGACTTCTTTTGCTTCACCAAATTCATGATTATTATCGGAATATAATGAAAAACATATTGCATTTTTTCTTTTCTTTTTTTTTTCTTTTTCCTAATCTTTCCTCCTTCAAAGAAGAAATAAAATATATAATAATATTACCTTATCACGATTGATGTCTTGTAAAGTGAAGGAACGATCAGTTCTTGAAGTTAGGAGATCCAAAGCCAATGTTCCATAAGTAGGTGGTGTTACCAAGCTGAAAACAACTCCATCCTCTTCGACGCCATACTTGGCAATGTCTAGAACCATGCCGATGTTGTCGCTCGTAACGAGTACATGTTCACCTTCCGATACTGAAAGTGGTGAAAGAGAGAGAATCTCCAAATTTACCGGAAGATTAGCGTTCGAATAAACCTAAGAAAGGAAAATACAAAAAATACACATCGTCATTCAATCAAATGGTAATGTCGATTGTATTACATTTAGAAGTAGGATTATTATCAAACCTTATAGTCTTCAGCGAAATTAGGTTTGATACAGAGTGGCTGATCGCAAATACATTTGAACGAATCAACGCCCAGTTGTTCGCATAAGGCATCACTGACGCATGGATCAGCTTCAACGCATGGAAATCCCCAAACGCATCCTACGACTATACCTTGACTGACCTTGACATCAGGTAAACCAAGCTCCTTGTTGTCCAGCATCATGTTACGGAGACAACCCTTATAACTCACGTCACCTGACCTAAGCCCTTTACCCAGTGCTCTGGCACGTTTATTGAGTTCTGTACCACCGATATAGAGCGTGTCGGCCAAGTCCAAGTAACGATTACCACCGGAGGGCAAAGCCATCGTCTTTTCTTGACGATCGACGGTTATACCGATACCACTTGGGCTAAAGTCGACGACAATTCTATGCCATTTACCATCGGATACCATGTTACCATGTATTAACTCCGTTGGACCATTTCCTTTGTTCATTAATAGTCGTATCTTTCCTTCGAATAATTCGATTCCTAAGTAATCAGCGTAGGAAGATTGGCCGGTGTTGTAGAGAAGCAAACCACTTTCGGTACCGGTCTTCATATCAAATTCCCATCTGTAAGGAACATAATTCAAATTGAAATAGAATACTTCCCTGTTTACTTTACGAATTCGTATCAATTACGAGAAACATTTTAATTGTCAATATTCTAAACTTTATCAAATATTCTATACGTATTTTAATAGATATTGAATTTTCATATTGTCATGATTTTACTTTCATTTCAATTATTCGTTGAAATTTATTATACGTGTATAAATATTTCCGATCGATTAATTGTGTTTACTTGTTTTAATTTTTAATTGAAATATTTAAAAAGTGTGATTGCAATGACGACTGAGAAAGCTCGTTAAATATCGTGCAATTAAAAAAAACAAAAAAAAAAAAAAAGAGAGAGAGGTAAAAAAAAGGAAAAAAAAACGCGCGATTTGTTCGAAACATTCATTGGATCATTCATCTTTGAAACGACTTCACGGCTAATTCGGAAAGAAAGCAAAGCGATAAACTTGAGCGACTATTGAGTAAACCCTATGAAGGTAGCAATCCTTTGATATTATCCAACACGAAGAACAAGAATTGCCTTGCCAGTTGAATGCCAACGTTCTTTCCAATGGATATTGAAATTGGAATGAGACTTTCGTAAACACGTTCGATCGATTTCACATCGTTAAGACGATCTCCCTTAAGAAACTTTAGATACTTCCGTCTGAAAGGAAAATTTCTATCGTTCAAGTTGAACTTTGAGATAGAAAATACGATTCCCCATTGGAATTAATCTTAAAAGCGCGCAAAAGTTTGATTACGAATAAATCGATTACGATATCGTTAACTTCTTTTAATCGTTTTTCTTTATTTCTGTTTTCTTTCTTTCTTTCTTTCTTTCTTTCTTCTGTTTTTTGTCTTTTCTTTTTTTTTTTTTTTTAATATCCTATTAACTAATTTATTTTCAAATTTATCGATCCATCATTCCGATTCATCTTCTCTGACAATGAAATAAAAATTTATCGTTTTTTATTCGAACGAGAATTTGTTTTTCAATTTTCAACACGACATCCGCCATAATAAATTTATTATTTTCAGAAAAAATTCCAAATAAAAAAAGAACCGTTGATTTCGTCGATTTGTTCTCTTTTCACGATTTTGTTTATTTTTCTTTTTTTTCTTTTTTCTTTTGTTTCTTCTTTTTATCCTTTTTCTTTTATTTTCTTCTTCTTTTTCTTTTTTTTGTTTTTTTGTTTTTCTTTTTTTTTTTTTACGACAAATAATTTTTCAATTTTAATTTATCGTACGTCGTTAGATATTACACACGAACGGATAAATTCATTTCAAATTGTACAAATCTTTTTTTACAAACTCCTATCACATCGCAGTTTAATCACGTACAAGCTAATCGATAAGCAGATAGCAGCAGAGCTAACGCCCTCGTCATTTCCCAAACTTCATAGACGTTGTGTGAATCCTAATAGTTGTAGACAAAGCATTCTCGTTACACGCACATTCATAATGTATTATTACGCATACATATATACATACGTATACGTATATATATACGTACACATACAAACGCACATAGACAAGGTTGTAAAGTGATTCTCTCCTCTTCGAACCATCTTAGTTGGAACCACCTTTGGAAGCAGCACAATTTGTACCATTACACACATTATCAATTTATCCTTCCCTTTGGACTAACATAAGAGGAGAATCTATTCTTCAACGATAGTGAATACACATTCTCTGAATTGTCCGAGTTTGAGAGAATTCAACGTATTCTATTTTATTAGAGTTTCTATGTATACATACATACTATGTCCGTAGATGCATATGTATGTATGTATGTATGTATCTACATATGTGTGTCGAGCAATTTGCGTTTAACTGAACTTTCCCGATTCTCTTCGCTATTTCGACATTTTCATTGAAAGGAAAACGAGAGTATGTACTTCGAAACGATTCATTCTGAAATGTTTCACGATAATGATATACGTTTAATTTGTTTGTTTGAGAGAGAACACAAGAGAGCGAGAGAGAGAGAGAGAGAGAGAGAGAGAGAGGGAGAGAGAGAAAGAGAGAGATAAAGATGAACTATTTTACTGAAAATATACTAATTTAAGGAAAACTTCAACATTTACGTTAAACGTTTAAAGACTATGGTATTTTGCATTGGTTATCGCTTTCCACTACATTTGAGAATCACTGTTTGCATGAGTGATGCCTGAATTGCGTTCACTAGACTGTGATATAACAGGTATACATTAAAATATATTCTATTTGAATGATAAATGATATATAATAACAATAATGTGTATTGTATATATTTCCATAGTTTATATACACACACACATACATATATATATATATATATATGTATATATATATACATTATATATACATATATCTATGGCCTTTAGAAATTATATCATAAAGTTTTCAAGAATAAAATGATAATATTCTTTGCAATAGATAAAACAATAAATAAAAATTAATAGATAGAAATATACAAAATAATAAATAAGAAAAAATATTAGAAAATGATTTGTTATCATTTGTTATCGTCTATGATATGTAACTTGAGAGTTCGAAGTATATGCGGAGTCGTTCTTTGAATAAGCAAGATTATTTTTTATTAATACGAACGAGTATGTAGCAATTTGACGTTCTTTTTCATTTTTAATATCTTTTAAAATAATTCCACTGTAAATACATTCTTTCGTCATTGTAAGCAAATGCAATAGAAAAGTTCTAAATGAAATAATTATAATTGCAAATAAACCGAGAGAAATTATTATTTTATTCATTTATCATTTATTTATCTATCTATTTATTAACTTACTTATTTATTTATTTATATGATTATTACAATCGCATGATTTACTTTATTTATTTAAAAAAAAAAAATTAAATTCTTTCTCTCTCTCTCTCTCTTTCTCTTTTAATGAATTCTCATCGTCGTAGTCTTTATGATCGTTCAAACGAGCTGAAGTATTTCACACTGTGAGATTTTAAAATTTTATTTATTTAAATGTAAGTTAAAGAACGACAAAATTTATCCACGAGAAAGATCCTCTGAGATTTTCTTTTGCCATTTCTTATTTTTATTAAGACGCGTTGCTCTAAGAAACTTGCCATTTTTCTTTCTTTTACTCAGTGCAAGTAGAAAGGTCAGGAGTTACGATATACCGAATCACTTCAGCTTTACCTTGCCTTAGCAGAGAGACCGAATCCATGCATCTTTCATTTTCGAACTTCTCACTCGTTTCTAAGCTCTTTGGACTGAGACTTCATCATATTACAAGATTTCTCAGAAAATATGCAAAATGTTACGTAACAACTTCTTGCACGACTCCTCGATACCATTCCTAGATCTTATTTGAAGATACATTTTCTATAGTTGTATACATATTTATGTGTAAAATGGTATTATATGAAGAAAAAAAAAAAAAAAAAAAAAAAAAGAAAAAAGGAAGAAAAAAGAAATTAAGAATCAATTACATTTAATCATTTTGTTAAATTGCTTGATTAAAAGATTACTTTCTTCATTCTTTTCGTTTTTCTATTTTTTTTTTTTTCTTTCTTTCTTTCTCCCTTTAATCCGACAATTTTATTTTTATATACAATACCATGTACCTTTTCAATCTATTTTTCGATATTACTTTGTTCTGATGTTGAATATTCAAGAAGGCTAAGTAAAAACAAAGACAGTTCCGTGAGGTAAAGTGGCTCGAAAGATAATTCGTTCTTTCACGCGGAAAATATAAAAGTTAGTTCTATCGGAAAGGAAGGAAAGTGTAATGCTGTCCATGGAACCAGAAGGTGTAACCGAGTGGAACTACAAAGCACGATGAGAACGAGGTTGGTTCGTCTAGAAATATAGAGAGATCAAACACGCTAACTTGACAAATAACCATTGGATGATAACAAAAAAGAAAGTCAAATTGTTCCATTCATTTCTTATTATCTATATAATAAGTATCATTATTAAAATCAACATTATTAACGGATTTAATTCTATATAAAGAACATTACAACGATCGAAACTTTTATCGATGATCTTAGTTTTATAGAGTTCTTTTTTTTTTTTTTTTCTAAATGTGAAACAAAATTTACACTTTTGAAAGATGTTCTGCGTTTGACTTCCTTTTTTCTTCTTCTTCTTTTTTTTTTATTTCATCTTATTTTATTTTATTTCATACGATTTAACGTATATACGAAATAATCGTTTCTGGTTTATGTTTTCTGTGAAACACTCTGTAAGTACGATACATGTATAACTATACATAGTTATACATACATAGTATGATATATGGCATTTCAGAACAAATAATTCAATTCACTCCTCTTATCGGGATCGATCTGCAGCACGTTCATTCCTCGAATTTTATCCAGCGATTCCTTTCATTCAGCCCACCCAAACTCTTCACTTCTATGTTAACACATTCGTTACGCTTCAGAGGAGAAAACGATTCGATTGTCATTCGAGTATGGTTAATTCTATAGACTATTTTCAAATGTTATCATTCAAATGAGCAATATTGAGAGAAATTAGATAATTGTGGAATTGTAACACGGTAATATAGAGTAACAACAGTTAAAGTGAATTTCACCAATTGTATGTGTTTGACTAATACTAATGTTATGAATAAAAGGGAGAGAGAGAGAGAGAGAGATAAAGTGTATGTGTATGTATGTGTGTGCGCGTAGGAATGAGCTAATTGACAACCTTAACAATTGTACAATTGATTTTTAGATAAAATTAAATAATATCATTTATTGACAATTAAAATAAAACTTCAAAAATTGTTGATACGTGTTAATTAATGCTGATATGTTTTAAGAATTAAAAAAAAAAAGAGAAAGAAAAAGAGTTGGTATAAGAGTAAATCGATATAATTAATATTTTGTCTGTATATATATATATATATTTTTTTTTTTTCTTTTTATAGTGTAACATATCATTTTCTCGTTTGAAATCCGATTTAAAATACACATTAACTCAATACGTAATTACTGAGGAAAATGAAAGCAGCATTATCAATGAAACGTTACTGAATCACGTTTTAATGTCGAGCCGTTTTAAAGCCCTGCTTGAAAAGTTTTCAACATCACGGTTGAATTTTTTTCCTTTCCCCATCCATTACAACTCCTATTTTCTTCTTTACTGGTAATCAATGGGGAACAAGAAGAATGTAATAAAAATTGTCGATATAATCGAGGAACGTCGGATAAAACAATAAAAATGCATCGAAATTAAACTTTTCTCTTTCTTTAAATTTCAAAATTGAATGCTTTATTCTCAAAGGTAAGAGATTTATAATAGTTATTGATAAACTATTATTACGGTATTTGCTTAGATGATACAGATACTCGATACTCTGATAATTACAGACTCGCTTGAGTATATATATATATATATGTGTGTGTGTATATATAATATTACATTCAAGAAAATTATCAACATATTGATTTGATATTGATTAATGTTTATTTGGTTTATTTGGTTGATTTAATTAAAAAAAGAAAATTAGTTTGAAAATGTTCAGTTGATTACATGTAAACGTGTAAATTATTTCGTCGATTTAGTTATCGATATATATATATAATATTCATTGAAAATGAATGTTCCGATTTACATGAAACTGATTTTGAAAACTGACATATCATTTCTATGTTTTCATTTCCTTTGTAATGGAATCTACGTAAAGTTAATTAGCTCGTCAATCTCAGTTTTTCCTGTATTATTAAAAAAAATTCACTTTTGATAACAACGCAAAAAATATACGTATATGTTGCCTTTTGTCCGATCATTATTATAGAGGGAAAAATGAAATAAAATAAAATAAATGAATGAATAAATAAATAAATAAATAATAATAATAATATTAATAGAATAGCACAGTAACAATAATGTCCATTAGGAGGATGGTTGACGTTGGAGAAAAATATTAAAGCGTTTTATGAATGTGTACAGAGAGATACGTCTTTTGAAATTGTTAAAAGTTTTTTAAAAGTCGAAAGGTCGGAACAAAATAGCGTTGTCGCTCTGTGACGTGTTTCAGAGAGAAGTAATATCGTATGAGGTAACAAAGCGCGTCATACGAGAGAAAATAATTATAAAATGTCACGGATGTTGAAACGAACGTGAATGAGTGGAAAAGAGAAAGATAGATAGATAGATAGATAGATAGATAAAGAGAGAGAGAGAGAGAGAGAGAGAGAGAAAGAGAGAGAGAGAGAGAAAGAGAGAAACAGAAATAGGGGCTGATTAAATTCATAAAGATCAAACATTCAACGAGTTGTCGCATGGGAGAAAATACGATACGGGACTGGAAGGTTTCTCTATTCGCTGTTTATTGCGATCCCGGGAATATCTCATAGGCAATCGCATTGAAATTCACTCGGGGAATCGTACTTTAAATCGCTCCGTTGGCACTTCTTTGCGTTTCCTTCGCTCCATTGCTAGTCAGGAATACATTGAGAATGTTAGCAGTTCCGACCAGGCGTGTCCGGTTCGAGGTTCCCTCTCGTAACTTCAATAAAATCACGAGTATACAAGAAATCGTCTTCTTAAATGCACCCTTTTACAATGACGGTGTTGTTTCGTCTTTTTCTTTTTTTTTTTGTTTTTTTTTTGTTTTTTTTGTCTTTCTTTCTTTTTTTTTTCCCCCACAAACACAGATCGATAAACGAATTAAAGGTATAAAATGAAAAAAAAAAGGAAAAAGAAAAAAAAAGAAAAAAAAACAAACGAAACAAATTTTTCAAGGGTGAGTCTTATTACAAAATTGTTTTATCATTTATTGTCGTTATCTGTATTACGTATTAATTTTAATTAAAACAATAAACATCGGTAAAATATTCTATATGCCAGAAATGTTATAAAGACGGGATTAAAAAACGAAAAAAGGAAGAAAGGTAATTAAGATATTTCTGATCGTTTTATAATAATTTCAAATTTAATTTAATTTAATCATCGTTATTCAATCTTTTAATATAGAATTAAAAGAAATGATATAAGTATTAAATAGGACTGATAAAAAAACAAATATAACGTAAGACTTTAATTTTCATCGAATTCTATTAATTTCAATTTAAGTATCGACCAATTCCATTTCAGGTACAAAGGAGAATTGAAAACAAAGGTACGATAAAGTTTTGATTCCGATTGATCCATACTAATTTCAATTTGAATATCGTCCAATCCAAACAAAGATACCATATTAATTTCCATTCTGATTGCCTTTGCATTATAATTTGCTTTCCTATTTATTCGATCAATATTTTTAAACAAATAGTATTTTAAGTATTTTCAATAAATAATCAATAATGATAATAAAATAATAAGTAAATAATATGAGTGGTCTAAAAGCTTAAACCATAACAATTAATTATATATATATATTATATATATATATATATATATATATTGATTAAAATATTCCCAGGTATTGATATTTATCTTAATCGATTAAATAAAAATAATGATCATGATAAATGGAATAAAAGAATTTTTCCTTTTTAAATATCAATTTGAATCTCTTACAAGTGATTATGGTTACTTATCAATTGATTAAATAAAAATTCTAATCATGATAAATAGAATAAAAGAATTTTTCCTTTTTAAATATCAATTTGAATATCGTAGAATTAGTGATAAGATAAAAATGTGATTGATGGAAAGTAAGAAAATGTTATATGTATGTATGTACGTGATAATTTAAGTCTATATAATATTCGCTATTACATTATGTCGGTATCTATCGTATGCACGTATTTCCTTCCTTACTTCGTTATATTCTCCTTCCCTATCCCTCCCCCTGCCCCTCGCGAAATTCTTCGTGTGGACGAACGCGTCGAAATACGCTTCGAGAATATTCGTAATTTGAATATGCCACGTCGACGTCATTTAACGCGTTTACTCTATTAGCGATTCGCGAACGCGTCTCGAATATTATCGTTTCTGACGATATGCATTAACGTTTTAACAGGTATCGAGTTAAATTTATTTCTTATGACAATCTTCTACGTCACGTTTTAAATAATCATATATATACACACGTATACAGGGTATCCAAAAATCATGGGACTAAATTTATATTATGTATTATTGAATAGATGAATAGATGAAAAAAGTTCATGAAAAAAATTTATGCCTGATAAAAGTTTCATTGAAAAGACATGTATATGCGCTTTTTAAAGATATTTATGATTTATCGTATCGATTATAAGAAATGTTTGAAAATTCTTCTCTTTTTGAAAGAATCCAAGGCTTTCTTCATTCGTCGAATTAGCGATCGCCAAACTCATTTAAATATTTTCCCATTGTATTGAAAATAACAGTAAATACATTTTAAATATGTTCTCAAAATTCATCGTATCTCTGTTTCTATTCTATTTTTTATAAACCAACTTATAGAAATAATAATTGTTATTGAGAATTATAATAATACGAGATGCGAGAAAATAAAAAAAAGAATTCGAGGGATCATTAATTCGACGAATAGAAATAAATCATAGATATATTTAAAAGCATATACTTTTTCAATAAATCATTTTTGGACATCACTTTTTTTATGATCTTTTTTCATCCATTTGATTTTATACTTTTTTAAACATCCTACATGTGTGTGTGTGTGTGTGTGAGTGTGTACATTTTACGAAGAAATATTAAAGGCAAATGATTTTAAAATTTTATAAATATTCTGATTTTTTTATTTTTTCTGACGAAAGAAAAAAGAAAGAAAGAAAGAAAAGAAAAGAGAAAGACGAAGAATTATATAAAAAAGAAAAATAGGTGGAAAAATAGAAAATTTCGAAAACGAACATCTGCTTCCGTGTCAAATAGGGTTAACGTTCATATAATTAATGATCGAAACACGTAGCTTTCATACATATGTTTAACATCACACTAAAATTCACTTTGGATCCTCGTTGTTTACATCTGTCGGTACTCAGTGAAACTTAATTGCTCGTACCGTTGACCTCTGCGATGCTATTTGCGATGATTTCCAATGCAAATTTAAGTAAATGCAACGCGATTTAATAAAGTTACTGATGTTACACGTTACATTTTGTCGAGCTTAAAAATGAATCGTTTCGGGCTACTCGTTACATTCTCTTTCCTCTCTCTCTCTCTCTCTCTCTCTCTCTCTCTCTCTCTCTCTCTCTCATTTTCTCTCTTTTCTTTCTCTCTCTTTTTCTCATGTCTTTTCTATGTATTGGAATTTACAATAATTTACATAATACGTATGTACTTTGAGTATTAACATTTAAGTTTTATTACGTTTATCTTGTTATTAGTTAACGTGTGCTTACCAAAACTCTTTATTGGTTTAAGTAAAACGTTTATAAGTTAAGCTTTGTAAAGTGGAATAAATTGTGTTCTCGAAAGACGATAAAAGTTATCTTTATTAAAAAATGATTACCCATTCATTTAAATACATATTTCTTTTTAAATCGTTGCATAAGAGTTCGATATTGATTTTGAATTCAGATATATATTCCGGTTATAACGTTATAAATAACATCTATATATATGTACATATAGTATTGGACGATAAAAAGAGAGAGGGAGAGAGAGAGAGAGAGAGAGAGAGAGAGAGAGAGAGAGAAAGAGAAAGTATTTTTTTTGTAAGATGACTTTTTCGTGCGTGTACAATCCGATCTGTGTAAATTCGAAATAATCGAGATTCGTTCGAAAATAGAGAAAAAAAAGGAATAAGTTTAAAAAAAAAAAAACGGATATCAAGCGAGATCGCATTGTAACGTAATTTGTCTGCCAAACAAATTTTCAATTTGACGTGACTCCATACCTATCTAGATATTTGTTAATTTTATATGCACGATCAATGTTTTAGAATTTATAGGATCTTTGTAAAAATAAAATCCTATGAAATGGAAAAAGAGAGGTAAAGAGAAAGAGAATAAAAAAGAGAAAGAGAAAGAGACAGAGAGAGAGAGAGAGAGAGAGAGAGAGAGAGAGAGAGAGAGAGAGAGAGAGTAAGTAAAAAGGGAACGAATAAAAAATTGGAAAAATGAATTAACTTCTCTCTCTTTCTCTTTCTCTCTCTCTCTCCCTCTCTCTTGTAGATACGATCGATTAATGGCACAGATTGCATTCGATCGAAATAGTACGATTTTTGTGTAGAGCGAAATCGGGCTTGGTTATCACGTTGCCTCTCGAAAGCCGATCTTATGGATTTTATATGTATGTGTGTGTATATATATATATATATAAGTATATATATATATAAATATATATATACAGTACGTGTGTATATATGCGTAGGTATGTGTAAAACGTCGAACGAAGAGTGCGTGGAAGCCAGTGGTATGAGGTGCGAAGCGAGCGGAATTAGAAGGAAAGAACGAATGGAATTACCACGTGTGATTCGTGTTTCAACTGAAGGGGGTTGGAAAGTGCGGAGATTAAATATATCGGATTCAACGAGAAACGAAAGAAGTGTCGAAAAATTTGGAAGATTATTATTTTTTTTTTTTATTATTTGTCACTCTTTTTCTGTTTCCTTTTTTTTTTTTGTTCTTTTCTTCTCGTTTATTTTATTCCATTAAAGTACTTCGTTGTTCTTTTTTTTTTTTTATCTCTTCTATAGCGTGAGCCTCGTCTGTTCTTTTTTTTCTCTTTTTTCATTTTTTTTCTTTTTCTTTTTTCTATTATTCCAGAAGAATTATTAATATGTACTCATGTTTCTTGATTGAGTATTTCTGCACATGGTATATCCCATATATGTACTTATATATATATATATATATGTATGTATGTATGTATGTACGTATGTATATATTTTTTTGACGTTGATTTATTCGACTTTCTGTTGAATATTTAAAGAATATTAAATTTAGTTTGAAGAAAGAAAGAACATTTGAAATGTCTACTCTCTTGATTCTCTTCTCGAAAAGGAATATTTTAAGATTTACATATTCAAAGAATGGTAGCCATTTATCAATTGCAATTATATTCGTCGTTCTCGTTGATGATAGAAATTGTAACCGTATAAAGAGAGAGAGAGAGAGAGAAAGAAAGAAAGAAAGAAGAATAGAAAAGGCACAGTTTATCGGTTTCTTTTTCAGAATGAATCACTTTTTCCAGAGGTGGTTTAGTTCGATACTCTGTATTCTTTGAGTATTCCCGTCTCTTTCGGAATAACGTATAACATGAATCGTTCACCTTCAAAAGTCTCGATATTTTATCGATATCGATATTGCTGTTTGAAATCGTTTATTACTATTAGACTTTTCGATATCGTTGCCAAGACTTTGGTGATTATTTCATATCGTACAAGCGATACAATTAATCTATAATTAAGAGATCAAAGATTCTGATAGTTCAACGTACTGAGTTCGAACGAACCTTACTGTTATTTTCTTTTCTTCATTCTTTCCTTTTTCCTCTTCTTTTTCTTTTTTTCTCTTTTTTTTTTCTTTGTTTCTCTTTTTCATTCTCACCGAAAGATAATTAATCGATAATAAAGAAGAGAAAGATCTCGTTAGTTCGACGTTCTTATTTCGATCTAAAAGTTTACTATTAATATTTTTTTTTCTTTTTTTTTACAATCTTAGAGAGAGAGCGAGAGAGAGAGAGAGAGATAATTGATCGATAATTGAAGAGAAAGATATTGTTAGTTGGACGTACTCGCTTATTTCGATCGAAACATCTTAATTTTCTTTTTCTTTTCATTTATTTATTTTCTTTTTCTTGTTTTTTTTTGATTGTCAAATAATTAACAGATAAAAGTTTCCGATAGTTCGACGCTTTCATTATGATCGATATTATTATTTTTCTTTATTATTATACTTTTCACGATTTTTTAATTATCAGATAATTAATCAACGATTAATAAATGGATGATTTTGATTTTGATTTTGATTTTGATTCGACGTTTTTCACTTCGACTAGTAATTTAATATTATTTCATTTATTTTTCTCTTATTACTTTTTATTTTCTCTTTTAATTGTTAGAAGATATATACAATTCTATCATTGTATTAAGAGAAAGACAGAGAGATAGAGATAGATAGATAGATCTATAGAGAGAGAGAGAGAGAGAGAGAGAGAGAGAGAGAGAGAGAGAGAGAGAGAGAAAAAGCGTCGAACGCTGTAGTAGCAGAGATTCTCATACAGTATAAGGGAAGTCACTAACGACACATTGAAGTTTGTTTTTGTTCATCAGAACAGGTGCCGTTATCATATGTCGAGTATCTTGTTCAACACTGTTCGACATGTAATACATGGTACTCGGCAAGTTTTGCCGAGCTATGCTATATAAATATATAGGTTAGATATCACTAAAGGTATACTTTTTAGTCATCATTCATTACTCCCTTGATCTTTTTATTTTTCCATTATCTTTTATAGTCAATATCAGAAAACTAGACGTGATACGATAGTATGATCAGAAGTCGAAAAACAAAGAGGGACAAAAGAAAAGAAAAAAAAAAAAAAGAAAAAGAAAGAAAAACGAAGGAATTGATCTTTATGGAAGAGTAACTTTATGTTAGGATGAGAGGGTAAGAAAAAGTAAAGAAAAGAGGGAAAAAAAACATGTTCGAATGTCCATCCTAAAGAGATTTTTATCCGACTCTTCTAAAACATCATTGACCGTACAAAACTATCCTTCTTATCGTCGACGATGGCTACAAAATAAGAGAGAGAGAGAGAGAGAGAGAGAGAGAGAAAGAGAGAGAGAGAAAAAAAGAGAGAAGGAGAGAGAGGAAAAGGAAAGATGAGAGAATATCGGCCCTTAGAACACTTCGTCCACGTTTTTTCTCTACGATCCTCCGATAAAACGAGAGTGCAATAACACGAGACTATCTTTTTCTGGCGATCTCCGATTGCACGTAGGTACTTTTATAAATGTATATCATGTATATAGAACGTATGTATATGTTATATGTATGTATATGTATATATATACATATATTTAATATAAGAGATGACTATATGTATCGCAGCATCCCTATCGGTCTAGACATACTCTCATTTCAGTTAGTTATTATTCGCTCCATTTTCTATGGGCGTTTTATACGTGAACGATCTCGCACGTTATCGTTGGATCAGCTTACATTACGTACATGTAATGCATATCTATGTGTCTACCTAGATTTGACGGAGATGGACGCCTGGTTATAGGAAATAAAAATAGTAATAGAAAAGAAAAGAAAAAAAAGGGACAAAGAAAAACAGAAAAAAATAAAAAAAAAAGAAGAAATAAATGGAAAAAAAAAGAAAATAAAATAAAAACCAAAAAAAAATACATAGAAGAGAAAGAAGAGAGAAAGAGAGAGAGAGAGAGAGAGAGAGAGAAAAAATAAAGGGAGAAAGAACAAAATGCGGACGTCCATTATGCAAAATCTCGTAAAAATGCGCGACTAAATCCCAGTTCGTCGCGTAAACGTAAAAAACATGAGCTAGAAATACGAGTATAACTTCGTCCTGAAAATAATTAGTACAAAAGAGAAAAAGAGAAAAAAATAGAGAGAGAGAGAGAGAGAGAGAAAGAAAGAGAGAGAAAGGATTGATTTAAAACAAACTATCGTAAGAATTGTAATCTCTTGAAACTATTTTTACTCTTTTTATTTTTTCCTTTTTCACTGTAATCTAATTAAATTATGCTATCCTATTATGACGTAATTATACGAGCAGAAGTTTCGAAGAATATTTTTTTTTCTATTCTTTCAGGATTTCTTATTTTCTTTCTTTTCTTTTTTTTTCCTTTTTTTTTCCTTTTTTTTCTTTTTTTTGTCTTTTATTGTATCTATAAAATTCATCATTTCTTTCGTATAAAAGTTAATACTCGAGTAACGTATAAACCAATCGTAATTATTAATATCATTAACTGTTGTAGTTTGTTTAAACTCAGATTTAAAGTTATATTTTGTTAAAATGATAAGAGAAAAAAAATTTCTCAAAGAGAATTTTAATCGGAAAGGAACAAAGATGTTCGATAATTACATGTTCGTCTCGGTCAATAAATCAATATTATATTTCGAAGTCTTGATTTAAAAAAGAAAAAAAAAAGAAAGAAAGAAAATCTTCATTTCCGTTCTTTTTATTCCCCTTTCAACAAAAAATAACATTCCTCCTTTTATCCAGATACGATATAACTTTTCTATCATCGCGTAAGAATAACAAAAAAGAAAGAAGAAAAAAAAGAAGTAAAAGAAAGAAATTCCTTTCGTCAACCGATCGTTGAATCGAATAGAAAAAGAAACAAGATGGCGGAAAGGAATCTCGAACGGAGAGTATTGAGTGTGTATGTGTGTGTGTATATATATATATATATAATATAATACACACACACACACATACACACACACGCATATACACGTGTGTGACTCTTTCAAAACGGATACGGCAGGAGTTTTGTAGCGTAGCTTTTCATTCACGTAATATCTCCCGAAAAAGATGGCGGCGGGCGAACGAAGAAGAAGGTATGGAAATGGCGGGAAAAATCTTTTTCAACTGCGCGTTTCCTCTTTTACATCCTGCTTTTCCTCCAACTCTTCTTCTTCTTTATCTTCTTCTTCTTCTTCGTGGAGGGTATTTGTAGTTGTTACGTCCGGCGTTGTTCGCCGTAGCAACAGGTATCTCTAAGCGTACATTTATTTTCAACGGTGTTAAGGCGACGGAAGGTAGGGGACGGTGTCGGTGGGAGAATGTAGCGGTAAAGGGGGTGAAGGGGGTCGTGTTTCGTGAACGCATGGATACGATAGCGGTGGTCTACAGTAAGCACTGAATTAAGAATCTCCTGGCGTGCTTTTTAATTTAGAGAAACACAAAGGATCGTCGTCTACTGTGGCCGTGTGGTGGCGCCACGTTAGTTTCCACTCTGTCGGCAGAGTCCTTGAGATAAGGAAAA